>NC_057810.1:494054010-494080879 GCF_018294505.1 Triticum aestivum
GCGGTGGCGACGGGATCCGGCGGCGGCGGCGTCGAGTCACGGCGGCGCCGACGAAGTTGGTGGCGGCGACTAGGGTTTCGGGAGGCATGGGAGGCTGGGCTGGGGGATCCCGGGTGGGCCTTTTTAAGAGGCCGGCCGGACGAGTCCGGGTCGGGTATGGCCCGGCTAAGCCGGTGCTTTTTTTTAAATAATTCCACGCGCAGAAAAACAAATAAAAGAAATACTAAACGGACTCCAAAAATTCTGAAATAAATTTTCCCCGTCCTCTAAAAATATAGTGGACGAAGTGAACATTTATTTGGGCCTCCAATGCAATTTTGAAAAACACATATTTTTCCTAATTCAAATAAAATAATGATAAAACTCTGAATAAAATTCTTATTTGTTTTTAGTATTTAGCCTTCAATATTTCTTTATTTTGGGAAAGTCATTTTATCCCCTCTCTTTTATTTTTATAAAAGAAATATTCAAAGAGAAAATAATTAAAATCAAACGATCCTCTTTTCAAAATTTGAGAAAAACTCAAATATGAAAATAACGAAATCCCCAACTCTCTCCGTGGGTCCTTGAGAAGATGTCGATATTTTGTGGAGTTTGTGGCCTGGTTAGTCATGTCACTAAGGAGCTTGGTAATGGTGTCCATGAAGAGAGTGCTATAATATATGCTATCTCGTTAATTGCTCCGGAGTTTAGAAGAGAAGAACATTGGGCGCAAACAGGGCAGGAGGAGAGAGGTACAAGGACTACTCGTGGAGGGAGAGGAGGGCGAGGAGGGGCGTTTGGAGGAACCAGACTACAAAAGAGAGGTATGATGAGGATCTACGTAGCACGGCTAGTAGCCCGGTCAAACACCCTAGCGATACTCAACCAACGGGGTCATTTAAAAGAAGGTTGGAGTTTGAAGAGAAGGATCAGGGGGCAGGAACACAGCTATTGTTAACTGATGGCAAAGGGGGAGATCGGCTGGAATCGAATGAAGCAAGCAAAGAAGGAAGGGAGGAGGGGAGGAGGACACAAGCTCGCAGGGGAGCAAGAGGCATAAGGTGGATGACACAACATCTATGGACTTGGCAACATTGGCGGCCCCTAGATCGGGGGACCGCTAGGCCCAATGATTCTTTTAGGGTGGAACTGCCGCGGGATGCGTCAGTCCCGGGCATTTCGGGCACTTCTGGAGGTCCAGAGGTGCTATAAACCAGATGTACTTTTTCTGTCAGAGGCACATCTGTCTGATGCAGGGGCGGAGAAGTTGATGACAAAGCTAGGGTTCCAGGAGAGGCTGGTCGGCCCGAGTGATGGTAGGACGGGAGGTCTAGTGATGTTCTGGAGACGCGGGATGGATATTACAAAAATTGATGTGACGAGTAATTTCATTGATGTCATTATTGATGATGGGAAGAAGTGGAGATGTACATGATTCTACGAAGAACCGCCAAGGGAGAATAAGCATAAATCGTGGGACTATCTTAGGTCGCTGCACCAGGTTATGGATGTTCCCTAGATGGTATTCAGAGAGTTTAATGAGATCCTGTTTTTCACATGAGAAGGAGGGGGAGAAGCTCGGGAGCAGCGACAGATGCAAGGATTTAGAGATGCCCTGGCTGATTGTGACCTAGATGATCTGGGGGCCTCGGGGGATAGTTTTACTTGGAGTAGAGGTCGGATCAATGAGCAACTGGATAGAGCGGTGTGCAACTCATGGTGGAATATCCTTTTCCCGCATGTAGGAGTGCTGAATGGGGAGATGAAGAAATCTGATCATCGACCCCTACTGGTGAATACTGAATGTTATGCGGAGCAGAACAGACCGAGGGGAACCAGAAGAAGGTTTGAAGCAAGATGGCTAAAGGAGGAAACAGTGGAGGAGGTGGTACGAACGGCGTGGCAACGGGCGGCGATGCCAGGGATTGGCCCCTTCAAGTCTAAAGTCGATGCCGTACACACGAAGCTGCACCAGTGGGATAGAGAAGTTTTGAAGAGACCGCAAAAGAGGATGGCGGCCCTCAAGGCAGAGCTGGAAGACTTGAGAAGGGGTCCGGCTACAGATGCAACCATAGATAGGCAGAAATAGATACTTCTCGTAATTGAGAACCTGCTGGAACAGGAAGAAATTGAATGTGTGCAGAGAGGCCGAGCGAATTGGTTAAAACATGGTGATAGAAACACAATTTTTTTCACATGTATGCCTCAGCTAGAAGGAAGAAGAATACCTTCAAGAGTTTACAAGATGAGAATGGAGTAGTGCAGGAAGGGCAAGCAGAAATGGAGAAGATTGTACAAGCTTATTTGACTAGCTTGTTTACCTCGCAGGTGAATATTCCAAATTAGGAAGTAATACAAAAAGTGGTGCCTAAAGTATCGGTGCAAATGAACGAAGCGCTTCTAGCTCCGTTCACTGAAGAGGATGTTCGTCGAGCACTATTCAGTATAGGAGATTTCAAGGCCCCTGGACCAGATGGATTACATGCTGCCTTTTACAAACGGTTCTGGAGTATGATCAAGGATGATCTGGTGAAGGAAGTGTTGGAAGCAATAAACACAGGCACGATCCCAGAAGGATGGAACAGTACCACCATAGTGTTGATTCCAAAAGTGGTTGCTTCGACAAATATTACGCAATTTATACCGATTAGTCTGTGTAATGTGGCCTACAAGATCATCTCCAAGATGCTAGCTAATCGGTTGAAAGGAATCTTACCGGAAATTATCAGTCCGACGCAGAGTGCTTTTGTCCCCGGAAGATTGATCACGGATAACATACTTATTGCGTATGAATGCATGAACACCATAAAGAGGAAACAAGGAAAGTCAGGCCTATGTGCGGTGAAATTAGATATGCATAAGGCATATGACCGGGTGGAATGGTGCTTCCTGAAGAGAATGATGGAGAGGTTGGGTTTTGATAACAGGTGGGTCTCGTTGATAATGGCTTGTGTGTCATCAGTTTCATTAATGTATGCTTCAAAGGGACAAGTACGGACATGTTCCACCCATCGAGAGGGCTAAGGCAGGGAGACCCCTTGTCTCCTTATTTATTTTTGTTGTGTGCTGAGGCCTTGTCAAGTTTGCTGCAAAGGGAAGAGAACAATGGGAATCTAGTAGGAGTGCGAGTCTGTAGAGACGCACCACAAATCTCACACTTACTTTTTGTGGATGAATCCCTAATTCTGATGAGAACCGATGGGGCTAACGCTCAATGTCTAAGGGACATTTTGGATGCTTATTGTGAGAGCTCGGGGCAGCTGGTCAGCGATGCCAAGTCCAGCATCTACTTTAGCCCGAATTTGGCAGTGGAAGAGAAAGTAGTAATATGTCAGAATCTGCGTATATTCACAGAAGCTATGAATGACAGGTACTTGGGTCTACCGGTGATGGTGGGGGCGGATAGGAGTGAAGCTTTTGAATATCTCATTGATCAGATCAATCGGTTGGTGAGCGGATGGAAAGAGAAGTTGTTATCTACAGGAGGGGAAGATGTTCTCATTAAGGCTATTGCTCAAGCCATGCCAGTATTCGCGATGTCGGTGTTTAATATCCCGAAAAAAGTTTGCAAAGGGATGATGGATGCTATATCAAGATACTGGTGGGGTGATGACGATAACCATAAGAGGATACATTAGGTTGCTTGGTGGAAACTTTGCATTCCGAAGAACAAAGGGGGGATGGGATTTAGGTATCTGCATAGCTTCAATCTTGCCTTGCTAGCCAAGCAAGTATAGAGATTGTTGGAAAATCCGGACTCCTTGTGTGACAGGTCCTAAGATCGAAATACTACCCGAACGGGAAACTTTTGGATGCGAAGATGAAGAGTGGATGTTCTTTCACATGGCAGAATATATGCGTTGGTATTAACACCTTCAAAAGAGGGGCAATTTGGAGGATAGGAGACGGTTCACAAGTTAATATTTGGTCTGACCCGTGGATAACCGAGAGTGCAGATGGCGTAGTCACCCCGAGAGGAGCAAACCTATTGTCGAAGGTATCTGATCTGATCGATCCGGCGACAGGAGTGTGGGATCAAGAGCTTATTATGGATACGTTTTGGCAGGTAGATGCGGAAAGAATCCTTGCTATTCCGCTGGCGCCGTCAGGAATGACGGAGGATTTTGTGGTGTGGAGGTTCACAAAGAATAACATATTCACGTTAAGATCGGCGTATCATGCTGAGTGGGATCATCAGTTCGGACGCTGGTTTGAGAGAACGGAAGGCCAACCGTCACAACAATATCCAGTATGGGCAAGACTGTGGGAATCCTCACTGCCAGGTAAAGTCAAGATACATGCGTGGAAAGTGTTGCATGGGTTCTTACCATGCTTTGGAGTCCACGCAAATCGTCATATAGCTATGCCCAGGAACTGCCCAATGTGTGCAGGAGGATGCGAGGATATAAAGCATGTGATGTTTACTTGTCCAAGAGCGGCTGAGATATGGAGATGCCTAAAGTTGGATGGCTTTGTGGAGGAGGCAAGCAAGGTGGACAGAGCTGGTTCATCGGTGCTGGACTATATCTTATGTGCGCCGCTGAGAGGAAGTCTACTTCTGAATGTGAGTGCGCAGACCTTAATCCTTGTGGGTATGTGGTATGTATGGTGGGAGAGAAGGCAGAAGGTCCATGGAGAGGAAGTACAAACGCCAGCTCGCTCGGCGTTGTCGATATCCACTCTCGCGACCAACTACACGAACACAAGAAAGAAGGAGACTTGGGGGGGGGGGAGAAGGAAGGTTGGATCAAGCCAAGGGAGGGATACATTAAGCTCAACGTTGATGCAGAATCTGAATGGAGCAGTTGGGGCAGTGCTCAGGGATGACAAAGGGGGGTTCCTAGCAGCCTCCAATGAGAAACTGGAGCATGTGTCGGATGCAGCATCAGCAGAAGCATATGCATTGAGGCATGGCCTCCTTCTGGCGCAACAAATGGGAGTAAACAAGCTGGTGGTGGAGGCGGATTGTTTGGAGGTAATCAGCACGATGAACTCGGGTGGCTTCATTGCGACAGGAGCGGCGGCAATTTACGCAGACTGCAATGTTTTAACAGTAGGTTATACTTCGGTGTCTTTCATTCACTGCCCCAGGGAGGCAATCAGTGTCTCTCATGAGCTAGCTAGGCTCGCGGTTTTAAATCCACCCGCTTTGTGGGTTGAGGAACCACCGACATCTATTATAAGGTGGTTGGTGGATGATGTAACGATTATTTGATCTAATAAAGAGGCCGAAGTTTCAAAAAAAACATGAAGCCTTTTATTTATTCTGGCCAAGTAGCAAGTGTTTTTCTTATGAAGGGTGCGAGCAATTAGTTTATTTTTTCGAGCAAAGCATCGGTTTTCTAGCGAGCGGAGAGGTTTCACGCTTGAGCTCTATTTTAGCCTGGCCCATAGTGCTATATAGCGCTTATTCGGCGCTCAAAGAGTGGACTAGAAGATCCAAAATAATGTGGCCCAATACTTAGTGTTGCTGGTATTATTTTTTATGCTGATAAGAAGTCCAATAAAAGTAATAAAAAATCCACAAATTTTTGATTTTTTAAATGTTTATCAACCATAAAAATATCCTGAGTTTTTATTATCTACACATATTTAAAAACACATAATTGTTTTAAAGAGGAAAAGAGAAAAATTAGAGAAAAAAACAAACAAGAAAAGCCCACCCAAAAAGCCATAAAAAGGGAAAATAAAACCAGATGCAAAACCTAACGTTAATGAGCCGCACATGTGGTTGGCCGAAATTACCCCTTTTTAGGGGTTAAAAAGGGTAATGACCTACCCATGTGTGAGTCACCCCAGGAATCCACTACTACGTCCGTCTTGGTTTATTGGCCCTTATAGTATTTTGTGTCAAACCTCAACCATAAATTTAATTAAGAAAACAATAATGCATGTTACTAAAAATTATATCATTGGATCGTATTTGAACATAGTTTTCAGTGATACTATTTCTGGTTACAAGTATTAACATTTCATTAGTTAAATTTAAGGTCAAACTTTAGCACAAAATACGAAGGGGGCCAATAAACCAGGACGGAGGTAGTATATGACATAGTGATCACAAATGCTATATCTACCTAATCCGACATACAGAGAGCGGTCACCTCAGGTGCTCCTCGGACGGGCGAACGCCCTTTTCTTCATTTTTTTCTTTTACATTTTCTATTTTGGTATTATTTTATTTTTTCATTCCTTTTTCAGTTTCCAATTTCTTTTTTATTTACTTATTTTTTTAAACAATTTTTTCTTCACTAAAAGGCATAAACACTTTTCAAACATAATATAAGTTTTCTAAAAAATTGAACCTTTTTTAGTTGGACTAACCTTTTCCTAAAACTGGGTTGAACACTTCATTTCGTAACACATACTTTTTTCAAAATATGTGAACATGTTCAATGAATGCTAATTATATTAAAGTTTAAAAAATATGGAACATTTTTATTATTTGAAATCTTCTAAAAGTATATGAACATTGTTTTTGAAAATGAACATGTGTTGAAAGAAAACTTTTCACACGCATTAACATAAAACTACACTGTTCATAACCTTTTTGCTAACAAATATTTGTATGAAAAAATGTTTCATGTATGCGGGGCTGTTTTTTATGGGTTGAGCCTAGCTCCTTTTCTTCCTAACGGATTTTGGTTGGTGTTTTTTCCAGTTGCATTTTATTTTATTCTATTTTTCTATTTTCACACCAATTCCTATTTCTCCTTTTTATCAGTGTTACCATGGTTTTCCATATATTTACTTTTAAAGTTATGTTCTGTTTCTTTCCTTCTATTTTTCCAAGTTGTTGCTTTCTTCTCTTTTTTATTCAAAAATTATTAAAATTGTGAAATTTGATTATTTTGAAAATTGCGAATATTTTTTAGAACTTGTGAGTGTTTAAAAAAATGCATGAACATATTCTGAGAGGTGACCATTTTTAAACCTGTGAATTGTTTTAAAATTTCACAATCAATTTTTAACTTTCGTGAACATTGCATCCACTAGATATCAATAAAGTCAAAATAAGAAATTGAATACAATTACTGACCAAAGAATCCTTAAAAGGAAAGAAAAGAATATAAGAACAAACTATAATAAAAGTAAATGTAAAAACCCAGTGAACCTTTCATGCATAAATATCCTGTGAGATATTTTAAAGAGTATAAAAATTATTCTAAGAGAAAGAAAGTGTATAAAACAAATGATATTTGTTAAAATTATTTCCAATTATTTATTAGGAAAGCCCCTTATTAAATATAAGGCCCCCGGTCTTGACTAATAAAATCATGAAACTTTTTAATTCTTCACAATTTTTAACATTTGCGCATATTTTCTAAAATCTTTAATATTTTTAAAATTTGTGGGCACTTTTCTAGATATACAAAAAACAATCAACGAATATATTTCCTTCAATTTTAAAAAACATGAAGCCGTTTATTTGTTGTTGTGGCCAAGTAGCAAGCGGTTTTCTTATCAAGGGTGCGAACAACTAGTTTCCTACTCGGGCAAAGTATCTGGTTTTCTAGCGAGCAAGGAGGTTTTAAAAGAGTGGCCCGATAATTAGTATTGCTGGCATTATTTTCAGATGTTGGTCAGACGTCCAGTCAAACTATTTTGAAAAATGTTCTCACGTTTTGCCAAAAATAAAATTGTAAATGTTCACATATTTTAAAAAGTTATGACCATAGATGTCTTGAATTTTTAGAATTTCAAAAAATGAGTAAACTCCTTAAAAGAAGAAACAATAAAAAAACTAGGTGATTATAATAAAAACAAAAGAAGCCACCTAAAATAAGGAAAACACAAATATAAAGAAAATTAAACAAAAAATATAATGTTAATGGACCGCGCATGTGGTCGACCTAAATTACCTACACATGTGAGTAACACATAGTGATCGCCAATGCTATATCTTGCCTACCAGAGATATATCTTGTTAACGCCCTGGCGCTCCTATCACAGGCCTAGACCCTTTTCGTCATTTGTCTTCCTTTTCCATTTTCTGTTTATATATATATTTAATTGTTTGCTAGTTGTTAAAAAATGATTTTATTTTACTTTTCATTTTGTTAGTTATAGGCTTATTTTTTCATTACCTGTTGTTTCCTTTAATTTTACATTTTTGGGGTTTTCTTCCTTGTCGTGCTCTTAGATATTTTTTATAATTTATTCTCTTAACTGTTTTTAAATATTTAAACGAACAAATCATTTTTTTATAAATATTTGAGTGAGACTTTGCTAAATATTACTTGAATATTTCATTAAATAGTATGAACACTTTTTAGACAATACTACATATTTGAAAAATATGCGACCTCTTATAATTACACTATTTTTAATAAAATGGGTTGAAGATTAGTTAAATGAACTTTTTAAATACTTTTATATTTTAAATAATTGATATTTATATTCATATTATTATTAAATGGAATATTTTCATGCTTTGAGCTCTTTTGAAATTAAAACCTCATACAAGATGTTCTTTATTTCAATAAGAATGTTCACATGTTTGAAAGATATGCACATGTATATCTAAAATAAAATTATCATATAGTACGGACATTATTTTGAATGAGTTAACACCTTTTATAATTGCGTGATTAGTGTTTTTAAAGAAGTGAATTTTTGTGTTTAATTATTTGAAATTTCTAATTTGTACATTTTTTTCTAAACATAGTGCGAACCATTTTGAAATTGCACGGAAATTTTAAAAAAATTGAACACTTTCTAAAATTAGACAACTCGTTACTAAATGCATTATCACTTTTTAATCTAGACTTGCGACTACTATCAATTCTCGTAAACGTCGTTGTTTGCGTGCCCCTCTTGTTGGTCGAAAAGTAATAAAAGTGAAAAATCAAAACATGTTAACGAAAACAAACCATACGGAGAACACAACCAAATACTCCAGGCTCATTAAATGTGCCAGGTAAAATAATAAACCTCTATAGGAGCTGGACCAGTTGAAAAGATCGATATAGTTGACTAGAGAGAGGGGGAGTGAATATGCAACTAACAATTTTTAGCTGTTCTTTATCAATTTAAACTTTGCATCAAAGTAGGTCGTCTAGATATGCAACTAGGTGAGCAACCTATATGATGCAACAGCAACAAGCACACAAGCAAGCAAGAGATGCAACACAATATAAGCTTGCACAAGTAAAGGTACGAGATAACCCAGAGTGGAGCCGGTGAAGACGAGGATATGTTACCGAAGTTCCTTCCCTTTCAGGGGAAGTACGTCTCCGTTGGAGCGGTGTGGAGGCACAATACTCCCCAAGAAGCCACTAGAGCCATCGTATTCTCCTCACGCCCTCACACAATGTGAGATGCCGTGATTCCACTATTGATGCCCTTAGAAGCGGCGACCGAACCTTTACAAGCAAGGTTGGGGCAATCTCCACAACTTAATTGGAGGCTCCCAACAACACCACGAAGCTTCACCACAATGGAATATGGCTCCGCGGTGACCTCAGCCGTCTAGGGTGCTCAAACACCCAAGAGTAACAAGATCCGCAAGGGATTAGTGGGGGGATCAAATTTCTCTTGGTGGAAATGTAGATCGGTGCCTTCTCAACCAATCCCTAGAAAATCAACAAGTTTGATTGGCTAGGGAGAGAGATCGGGCAAATTAGAGCTTGGAGCAATAATGGAGCTTGGGGATGGAAGAGGTGAGTCTTCTTGGAGAAGAAGAACCCTTTATATAGTGGGGGGACACATCCAACCGTTATGCATCCCGCAACCCGCATCTGGGTGTTACTACCGTCGCCGGAGCGGTACTACCACTGCCACAGCGGTACTACCGCTGTGGCGAGCAGGCATAGGGCAACCAGGGCTGAGGGAGAAGAAGTACTGATGTAGGGCAGAACCCTAGGGGCCGATCTTTCACGTTTGGAGTGGATCCCTACGAGGAACACGAAGAACGCGCGGAAGAACACGAGGGAAATCACGGGGGAAAATGAGAGAAACACTCAACCAACACGAATATGATCACACATGTGCTAGATCCAAGAAACACAAAGAGATACACGGTCCAAATCCAACAAAGGACGATACAAGTGGCGGTAGCTCATCTCCGAGAGGAGGCCTTGAATCCACGAGGGATCTTCCCGTAAAGGGGTCTTGAATCCATGGTGGATCTTCTCCGAAGAGGCTGCGGTCTCTCACGAGGAGGAGATCCGTATGGATGAGCAAAGCTCTATCTCAAATGAGCTAATCCTTTGCTCCCCTAACTAGGAGGAGGTGGGGGAGTATATATAGTGCTAGCCCACGAAGGGGTAAGTGGGAGGGGGATACATGGGGCCTTGGCCCGTTCTCTACCCACAGGCAGGCACCGGATGTCCGGGCTGGGGGCTGGATGTCCGGCGGCTCACGAAGAGGCGGATGTCCGGGCCTCGGCCGGATGTCCAGGCTGGAGTTGCCCGATTCTTCTGCTCTTTGGATAGCATGCGCCGGATTTGCGGGCAAGCGCTGGATGTCCAGCCCGTCGCGGGGCGCCGGATGTCCGGGGGTCGGCCGGATGTCCGGCCGTTGTAGAGTCGCCTAGCGTCCGTCTCTCTCTGGTCTTCTTCTGGATGGCGGCGCCGGATGTCCGGGCTCCTGCCGGATGTCCGGCCGCCGTAGCTTCGCGGCGACTCCACTTGAGGCACTTCTTGATCCGCTTCTGTGTGGACTTGTCCTATGCTTCGAGCATCTCCATAGTTGTCTCCTCGGTTCCTGAGCATACATAGTGTCTTTGCATTAGGTAGCAACCATGTCTCGCACATGTGGAAAGGGGAAGCATTTAGGATTGGGTTCACCTTGTGTCCAATGGCGTATGTTAGAGGTCTCGTCGTATGTCCACTTGGGGCTTGGGGAGTAGTCATAGTGTACATGGGAATGATCATCGGATGCTCCGCATCATCTCCCCTCCCTTGGGAAAGATCCGACCTCGGACCGAAAACCTCATCACCATGGAAACGATTGTCGTGGACGGACTTGTAGTAGGACGAAGTGGAAGACATTGCGCAATCCAAGTACTCCAAGGTGTCTTCGGAGTGGTATACATGCAAGAGCAAACACAAGCGACACTCGGAAATACAATGGTTAGCGCACATAAAGTGTCCATCAAGTAAGTATGAGTCTGTGCGGCAAGATTGTTCATGGCAAAGCGCATGAAGCTTATCAAGATGATATAGAATTATATGCAAAGCATTCATGGGATAATTAGCATGGTGCACAATGCGACAAATTCTACCATTGTGCAAAATGATGTCATAGAGGGACGATTCATCAATAGCATGAATATGGCAATGGATGCTCAATATGTATATGTTATCATGCAATTGATGGTGGGCAATATGATCATGATGTATGAATATGCCATCAAGGAAGATCACAACAAATTTGCTTAGGAAGTGCACAAGCTCATATATCATGGATGACATTGGAATATAAGATGCAACAAGGCAATCATAATGTGAGTCAATCCATGCATGGGGTGCAATGTGACGCCCGGATAATCAAGCTACAGTAAACCTATGCTAATGATGCCACATCACCTCGATTACTGTTGCTAATCTCCCGTTAGTTCGAAACCAGTTTGAATTCAAATTCAAAATCAAGCAAACATTAATTTTTTTTATTCAAATGTTAAAACTAAAATGTTCGGAGTGAGCCAAATAATGCATAGGTAATTATGGTGGAGAAACCCTACATCTTTAGAGGTGTTTGAATGTCCTAACATAAATAAACACTAGCCGGAACAATTAATTAAATGCCCTTTTCAATTAATAAAATATTAGGCTAATTTATTTAGATGCCCTGAGTTACGTGGCAGTAGTATATTTGTTTAGGCTGATATAGGAACCAGTTAGGTATTTATTTCAAACTAAATGAAAACTTAAACAAAGAAAAATGAAAAAAAAACCATGGCCAACCGGGCCGCGACCCAGCCGGCCGGCCCACCGGCCCACCTGCACCCCTTGGCCTATATGGCCTGCCGTGCCCAAACCCTAGCCCGACCGACACCCGCAACCCCCACTCGCACCCACTCCTTCCCCCTCGTCCCACTCCTCCCTCCCGTCCTTCCCCGATCTAGATCGGGGCAACCCCCGATCCCATCGCCCCATCAGCGCCTCACGCCCGAACCTCCCCCTCGCAGCCTTTCCTCCCTCTGCTCCCTACTACTTCGCCCATCGTCGCCCCTGCTGCCCTCACCGACGACCTGCTCGCCTCCCTGTCAGGACTCGACCGGTGCCCGCCTCCACCACCACTGTCGCGTCGGCGTCGTCGCGTCCACCGTGTCTCCCCGCGGCCCCGGCGAGCACGCCTGTGCCCGGGGGCTGCCGTTGCCGCCACGCAGCTTCTCCGTCATCCTCGCGCCGCGCCTCCCCAAGCCTCTACTCTGCCTCACGCCTGCCGGCCCGTCCGGCCGCCGGACCTCACCGACAGGGTCCATCCGGCCTCCCCGAGCCCTCCTCTGCAACGATATGAGCATCCGGCTCCCCCTGGCCTCTCCCCTCTCCTCCCTGTGCCCTCCAGCACCAGTTGCTGCTAGCTCCGCCGTAGTCGTCGCCTTCTGTCGCCCCGGACGATGTTTCGGCCGCTCCTAGCTCCAAACGACGGCACAACTCGACGCGGCGCATCACGCTTGCCCGTTTGACGCCGGGTTGGCCCTTTTGGTCACCGGAGCCGCTGGCTCCGCGCGCGCCGTCCTCTGAACTCACGCGCATGCACGTTCTAACACTAGGTTGACCCACTGACGTGTGGGCCCGCATGGTTTAACCATTCCCTTAACCACCTAATTAGAACCTAATAAAATTGTTTAGTTGAGTAACTGAAAATGACATGTGGGCCCATTTCATTTAAAAGCCTGTTAAAAAAAATCTAAGTCAATGACATGTGCCCCCCCACTTAATCTGTTAAATTAATTAAACTGTTAATTTACCCTGTCTCTATGATAGTTGGGTCCCACCAGCCAGTTTGACCAGTCAATGTTGACCTAGTAAACTGCTGACCGGACTATTGACTTTGACCCTGACCCCACCCGTCATACACTGTGGCTGGCACTGCATTATGTGGCAGAAGTATTTACTGATTAAATGTGGAATATAAATAAATCCATAAATTGAATAAACCTTTGAAAATTAATATAAAATAATCCGTAGCTCAAATGAAAATACTTTGTACATGAAAGTTGCTCAGAACGACGAGACGAATCCGTATACGCAGCCCGTTCATCAGCCACACATCCCTAGCATAGCAAACTAGCAACTTTCCCCCCTCCCGTTCATCTGTCCGAAAACGCGAAACACCGGGGATACTTTCCCGGATGTTTTCCCCCTTCACCGGTATCACCTACTACCGCGTTAGGGCACACCGAACACCGCGTATTGCATTATTATGCTTTGTGATGCTTTGTTTGCTTTGTTATTTATTGTGTTCCCTCTCCGTTACTTCTTTCCGGTAGACCCAGAGACTGCCGGCGACCCCCAGTTCGACTACGGTGTTGACGATCCCTCCTTGCCAGAGCTTCCAGGCAAGCCCCCCCTTGATCACTAGATATCGCCTATTCTCCTCTATACTGCTTGCATTAGAGTAGTGTAGCATGTTACTGCTTTCCGTTAATCCTATTCTGATGCATCACCTGTCATTGTTGCTACAGTCATTGATACCTTACCCGCAATCCTAAATGCTTAGTATAGGATGCTAGTTTATCATCATTGGCCCTACATTCTTGTCAGTCTGCCTTGCTATACTAATGGGCCGTGATCACTCGGGGGTGATCACGGGTATATATTATACATATATACATACTATACAGATGGTGACTAAAGTCGGGTTGGCTCGAGGAGTACCCGCGAGTGATTCACGGATTGGGGGCTGAAAGGACCTTTGTCCCGACGGCCCTCTGTGTGGATCTTTGTGGCGGAGCGACAGGGCAGGTTGAGACCACCTAAGCGAGAGGTGGGCCCGGCCCTGGTCGGCGTCCGCGGTTATTTCATAATAACACGCTTAACGAGATCTTGGTATTTGATCTGAGTCTGGCCACTGGCCTATACGCACTAACCAACTACGCGGGAACAGTTATGGGCACTCGACGTCGTGGTATCAGCCGAAGCCTTCTTGACGTCAGCGACGGAGCGGCGCGCGCCGGATTGGACTGGAACGCCTACTCTTGTATAAGAGAGGCTAGGTCTGCTTCCGGCCGCCCTCGCAACATGCAGGTGTGCAATGGGCGATGGGCCCAGACCCCTGCGCGCATAGGATTTAGACCGGCGTGCTGACCTCTCTGTTGTGCCTAGGTGGGGCTGCAACGTGTTGATCTTCTGAGGCCGGGCATGACCCAGGAAAGTGTGTCCGGCCAAATGGGATCGAGCGTGTTGGGTTATGTGGTGCACCCCTGTAGGGAAGTTAATCTATTCGAATAGCCGTGATCTTCGGTAACAGGACGACTTGGAGTTGTACCTTGACCTTATGACAACTAGAACCAGATACTTAATAAAACACACCCTTCCAAGTGCCAGATACAACCCGGTGATCGCTCTCTAACAGGGCGACGAGGAGAGGATCGCCGGGTAGGATTATGCTATGCGATGCTACTTGGAGGACTTCAATCTACTCTATTATACATGCTGCAAGACGGAGGCTGCCAGAAGCGTAGTCTTCGACAGGATTAGTTATCCCCCTCTTATTCTGGCATTCTGCAGTTCAGTCCACTGATATGACCCTTTACACATATACCCATGCATATGTAGTGTAGTTCCTTGCTTGCGAGTACTTTGGATGAGTACTCACGACTGCTTTCTCCCCCCCTTTCCCCCTTTCCTTTCTTTCTGGTTGTCGCAACCAGATGCTGGAGTCCAGGAGCCAGACGCCACCGTCGACGACGACTCCTACTACACCGGAGGTGCCTACTACATGCAGCCCGCTGACGACGACCAGGAGTAGTTAGGAGGATCCCAGGCAGGAGGCCTGCGCCTCTTTCGATCTGTATCCCAGTTTGTGCTAGCCTTCTTAAGGCAAACTTGTTTAACTTATGTCTGTACTCAGATATTGTTGCTTCCGCTGACTCGTCTATGATCGAGCACTTGTATTCGAGCCCTCGAGGCCCCTGGCTTGTATTATGATGCTTGTATGGCTTATTTATGTTTTAGAGTTGTGTTGTGATATCTTCCCGTGAGTCCCTGATCTTGATCGTACATGTTTGCGTGCATGATTAGTGTATGATTGAATCGGGGACGTCACATGCAAACTTGTGGTGAGTATGATATGTCCATCGAGCATGATATGTATGAGCATAATCAACAAATATGGAGGTGTTGGTGTACCAATGCTCGAAGTCGTGGCAAGAGTGGAAATCCGAAGGTCCATCCAATAAGTCCGAGCACTCCTCAATGTGAAGGTCCATAGAGACAATCTCCAATGTCGCTCCTCCGTTCGCGAGATGTATCATGTAGACAACAAGAAGGAAACAACAATGAAAGAGTGACCCATCCAATATGCAAACTTGAGGATAGCTCAAAGGGAAGGAGTTCACCTTTATGAGGATGTCGAAAATGTTGGTGTCGCACATCGTGTATGCCTTCACATAACCAATATGTCTCATGACGGTAATGCCTTGTGAATCCTTCAAAACGAAAGAACATGACAAACACTCGGAAAAACGAATGAGGTTAGCGGAAGTGCAAAACCTATCATTCGTGTGGTAAGATACCCAACAAGTGTATGCATCATGCTCATCATAAGAGAGTACAAGGGAGCATTTCATAGTATGGAGGCATATGATGCGAGAACAACCAAATACAATAGGCTCAATCAAACAAGCATGCATCACAAGTAAGGTGTCAAAGTCTCCAAGATCAACAAGCATAGTATGGTTGCACTCAATACAAGTGGATATGAAAGAGGCAACTAATGGACACAAGAGATAATGATCAAGATATATCATGTGAGAGGCATGAGCATATATGTCATCAACCCAAGAAAGCGAGTAAGAGTGGAACATGGGTGATGCAACATAGCAAGCAATCATAGCGATTAAGTCAAGCAAGCTAGTAGTGCAAAGATGCAACATACTAGAAGTAATCATGGCAAGCATGTCATGTGTGCAAATAGTGAGCATGAATAATTCACATGTCATAGCACAAGCATGAAAGCAAGATATGAGGAGAATAGCATGAATGTATTGGTGAGAGACCGTATGTAAATAGCAATGGTACATCATGACTCTCCCAACATAACAAGCAACAATAGCATGAAGCACATGGTAAACATGGCAATAGCAACAAGGATCTCCACCAAGCATGCAAATACACATAGATGTAGCATAATGGTGAATCATGGGTAGATGCAAGCAAGGGTCACAAGTGCATGGCAAAATCATGTAAAGAGGCATAACATGCAAAGTGAACACGATAGTATGGGCATAAAGGGACAAGTGATATATAGCCCATAGCCGTGTGAGAGCGAAGTAAAAGAGATGCATGTAGTCCTTGCGCGAAGGGGACAGTGGTAAGGATAGTCCACGGGATCCCAAGTCATCGTTGCTCTCAAGAGCTCGTTTCGTCAACTCTTGGGATTGAGAGGTTGACGAGTATACGTGAGTACCTACACAAAACAAAGACAAAGGGAAAATTGTGTGTGCGTGGTATATGTACACATCATCCATCGTGATGCGCACGTGCATGTGTCGGTTAGCACAAAAAATCAAATGCTCAAATAAATGAGATGCGTGATGGAGAAACATGTCATCCATCATGAGAGGTTTGTTGTTATTTATTTCATAATGGATAATCAAAGGATGTAATGCGTCATGAGAAATATCTAGAGCATTGTTATTCATGGAATTCATATGGTGCAAGCAATTATGTGAATCATGCAAAGTATGGGATGAACCAAAATCTCCTAATATGTATGAGAAAACTATGGGGGTCTCCTCATGAGCATTAATGGAAACATCACATGGAGAATATTGACAACATCCAAAACAATGCATATTTGGAACAATGTGATCATGGCATGACATAGTAGATGAATTGCGCAAATCATGTAAAGGAAGCATGGCAATATCATCACAAGAGAAGCAAAAGCCAATGACCATCATCTTGTCATCTATGCCATAATTGCAAATGAGATTGATTTTAATGGGGCATGCATAGTTACTATGTTGAGATTGTAATGATGCAATATGCGAGATCTCACTCATAGCATATGACAAGTTTAAAGGATTATCAAACATGAAGTGACCAATAGAATTTTCACATGATATCCTATGGAGCATAGCATCACAACTAGGCAACTCAACATGCTCATCATCATATTCATCATAAATAGGTAAGTAAAGACATGAAGAAGTCGCACTAGCATGAAGCATGGGAATAGGTGGGTCAACATCATGGGAGCAATTAATGTCAAGAGCGTCCACTAGTGAGACAAGAGAAGCACCATCACCTATGTTACCTTTGGAGCGTCGCTCATGTATTGTAGGTGAGGTGTCGAAGATCCACTCGTTGTCATCTTCGTTTTGATGGAACCATGTGGGGGGTGCATCATCGTCCACCATGGCCATCGGTTTCTCCATAGGAGGGATGGACTCGTCGAGGATAGGCATGTTGTCATGTAGGAGACCTAGCACCAAAGAAGAAAACACACTAGGAGTAGAGGTTAAGTCGTTAGAAATCATAGTGGCCTCACATGTCGGGTCAACTACCTCACTCTCTAAGTGTTGTGGCTCACTCACTCCCTCAAGGATGCTCTCACTCATATGGTTGGTGGAGTCACTCAAATGACGCTCAACCTCACATTGGATGTGTGGCATGCTCTCATGTGTGGGGCTAGTGGTGGTCACACTCATCCTCTCATAGGAAATGCTCTCAATGTCACGTATGGTGGAGTCAGTCATCTCACTCATGGGGTGGTGGCTCTCCTCACATGGCAAATGGGGCATCTCGACATATGTGGGTGTCGGAGAGATGTAGGTGCAAATGTCTCCATGTGCGGTCGCATAGCTTGACTCGGAGTATGAGTCCAATATGGGCGCCGTCTTCATGTTGTTAAAGAGGTTCGCGCTCGTCGCCGTGGTCTAATGGGATGACCCTTGCTCGACATTCTTGTCACCGTCTTGGTGTTGGAGGTCCATATGATGTGGCACCTTGTAGCTCATCTCCATGACCGAAGGGAGTTTCCCATGCTCGGCCATCTTCCTTGGGGGGCTTCCGAAGATGGAAGTGCCGCCCTCGCTCGTAGGTAGTCGCCTTGGACTTGATGAAGTCAATGTAGGCGTACACGTGGGAAGTAGGCGAAGATGCCGTACGTCCAAAGGCGAAGATGCCTTGATAGCACTTGGCGAAGATGCCAAAGTGGTTGTTGTAGCCGTAGCGCCGTCTTGGTGGTGGTCATCTCACGGTCTCCTTTTGTGCTCATGAAGCTTGGACTTAGCGTGAAGTAGGGCTTGTTGGGACTTGTGCATTTGCGCTTGTGGAGCATCTTCGTGATGATGATGTCATTGTCGTGCTTGAGCTCGATGGCGTTCGTCGTCGTCGTGCACATGATGCTTGGAGGTGACTTGCACTTCATAACGATGTGGATCACGAACGTGATGGTGGTCGCCATGTAGATGTGGACGAGGACGATTTACACTTGCATCATTTTTGCACTCCGAAGACTTGTGGCTTGAATGCCGCCGCCTTGAGGATGACGAAGGGAAGAAGACTTGATCAAGGCTCTAATCTCCTCCATCCTTGCATCTTGCTCCTCTTTATGTGCGGAAAGCTTCTTGTCGATGTAGTCCCTTTTCCTTGCTTCGGAGTGACGAATGTCGATGAAGATGTTCTCGATACGCTCTCGCAATCTTGATTGTGCGCCTTGCATTTGTCGTTGTAGATCAAAGATGGACGCTTCGGTGATGTAGTTGTTCACACCGTCGTTGTTGTCGTAGACCGGAGAGTAAATTCCTTGCCTATCCATCACAAGACTCGAGCAAATATGAGTGGGAGAAAGAGAAGAACTATACCAAATGTACCTTGACCAATGTTGAAGATGGATGAATGATCACTCAAATGTGTAACAAGGAAATAGCACAATTGGTACCAATTCTTGTCGGTTCTCACACCTACACAAGTAAAGCTTATGGTGGAGCTCGGTGAGGATAGTGGCACAAAAATTTGATGCAAATGTTAGCAAGAGTCAATAATGTTGAAAGAGATTCACAAATTTGCAAGTGAAACAAATGGACCAATAGCAATATGGATGGCACACGGAAATGCACACACGGATAGATAAATGGGGTCGTGCAACCAAGGAATGAGCACAAAATGTGGAATCCACGGAAAACGCCCGTGTTGCACAACTCAAGAGAGACGCTAGCACGATTGCTCTATAGGCGGATACGACACTTGTGCACAACCTATAAGATGCAAAATGTAGCAACTTTTATTCCAAGTATGCTATGTATGTATGGTTCCCAGTGTTTCTCTCAAGATGATCCAAGATGATCGGATATGACAATCTTATGTGCAATGTGGTATGATGCTATGGCACTTGCTTATAAGCTCTTTGCTCTTTCTCTTTTGCTTAAAGGCTTCTTCTTCTTCTTTTTGTACGGCCACTTTTGCACAATGCACAAACCAAGATAGCAATTGTGTATATGTGGGAAAAAACTTGTGACACAAGATATGATACCAATATATGCACCACGATGATATGGTATGTATGCTATGGGAAGTATGATCACTAATGTGCATAAGTAACGTTGCCGGCACTACTCAAATGGCTAGTCTCGATATGCAAGTAATGCAAAATGGGCTAGGGGTTAACAATGCAATGGCAAGGGGAATATACAATGGAGGGATACCATGATACCAAGATGATATGGAGGTTACCATCCGGCGATGATGAGTAGCGGTGTTCTTGATGTAGAAACCAAGATGATGGAGACTCGTCCCTAAGTAGCCGAAACACCTTAGGAAACGGAAAAACCACGAACTCAAAATCTCAAAGGCCAAATGTCAACATGGTGGTAGCGGAGAGCGGTGGTGGTTTGCACTTGGCAATGCGGAAGTGGAATGATGGGCATACACGTGTCGGAGTTGAAGTTGCCGTCCCTAAGTAGCCTAAACACCTTAGGAGACACAAGCCACAACTCAAACAAAATTGGGTTAAGATGGGGTGGAAATGTATGGTGGGCACGTCTATGCGGAGGTGGTGGTTGTGGTTGATGAAGAAGCAATTGTTCCTAAGTAGCCGAAACACCTTAGAAGACTCGAATCACTACTCAAGCAACCACTAATTCTATGGGCTAGGTTGAGCTTGTTTGAGTTGGTCAAGATGGGTTAGGTTGCGGAGGTCGGAGGTGGCTATGCGGATGATATGATGGAGGGCCTAGGCAAACTTGCCAAAATTTGGAAAATTTGATGGAGTCAAATGGTGTTTCAACCTATCTATGTGGATGGGGGTTGTCAATAGCTACTCAACGAGCTAAAGAACGCGAAAATCGGACTCCGGATGTGAAAGTTATGGTCAAAACGGTGAAACGGGAAAAATCTGAAATGACAGCGGGCGGACATCCGGGGGTTTGGCCGGATGTCCGGGACCTGATGTCCAGAACCTTACGTGAAAATGCGCTCCAGGAGCCGAATGTCTGGGCTAATGGGCGGATGTCTGGGCTGGCCGGATGTCTGGTGGTCGGGCCGGATGTCCGGGCTCCAAATCCGAGGATGAACTCGAGGAACTCGATTTTGGGGCGGAAATTGATGATTTTGGGGGCAAAATTAGAGAGATTTTATGGATGGAAAGTGGGGGAAACTTGGGGAGATGCTAGATCTACTTGAAACCAAGCAAATCCATGGATCAAAATCAACAAAAGATCAGATTTGGGGGCTATTTTTGGTGGGGATTTTCGGATTTAGGACGAAATCAACAAAATCAAGCTAGAAAACACGGGGTAGGGGCTCCAAAAACATGATCAACCTGGCTCTGATACCAAGATGATGTAGGGCAGAACCCTAGGGGCCGATCTTTCACGTTTGGAGTGGATCCCTACGAGGAACACAAAGAATGCATGGAAGAACATGAGGGAAATCACGGGGGAAAACGAGAGAAACACTCAACCAACACGAATATGATCACACATGTGCTAGATCCAAGAAACACAAAGAGATACACGGTCCAAATCCAACAAAGGATGATACAAGTGGCGGTAGCTCATCTCCGAGAGGTCTTGAATCCACGAGGGATCTTCCCGTAAAGGGGTCTTGAATCCATGGTGGATCTTCTCTGAAGAGGCCGCGGTCTCTCACGAGGAGGAGATCCGTATGGATGAGCAAAGCTCTATCTCAAATGAGCTAATCCTTTGCTCCCCTAACTAGGAGGAGGTGGGGGAGTACATATAGTGCTAGCCCATGAAGGGGTAAGTGAGAGGGGGATACATGGGCCCTTGGCCCGTTCTCTGTGCACAGGCAGGTGCCGGATGTCCGGGCTGGGGGCCGCATATCCGGCGGCTCACGAAGAGCCGGATGTCCGGGCCTCGGCTGGATGTCCGGGCTGGAGTTGCCTGATTCTTCTGCTCTTTGGATAGCATGCGCCGGATTTCCGGGCAGGCGCTGGATGTCCGGCCCGTCGCGGGACGCCGGATGTCCGAGGGTCGGCCGGATGTCCGGCCGCTATAGAATCGCCTGGCGTCCGTCTCTCTCTGGTCTTCTTCTGGATGGCGGCGCCGGATGTCCGGGCTCCTGCCGAATGTCCGGTCGCTGTAGCTTCGCGGTGAATCCACTTGAGGCACTTCTTGATCCGCTTCCGTGTGGACTTGTCCTATGCTTCGAGCATCTCCATGGTTGTCTCCTCGGTTCCTGAGCATACATAGTGTCTTTGCATTAGGTAGCAACCATGTCTCGCACATGTGGAAAGGGGAAGCATTTATGAACGGGTTCACCTTGTGTCCAATGGCGTATGTTAGAGGTCTCGTCGTATGTCCACTTGGGGCTTGGGGAGTAGTCATAGTGTACATGGGGATGATCGCCGGATGCTCCGCATCAAGTACACGCACTAGGGTGGTAAGCAAGAAGAAGGCGAGGGTAAAAGGAGAGTGTGACCGTGATGATTCCACCCATACTCTTTCGTAACGGATCCCCTCTTGATAGTACGGTTATCCCTACGACTCAATTCCACCGAAAAGAAACGAGGGAAAATAATCCATCTAAAGTGAAGTCCTCGAGGGGTAACAATCGCATAGTGCCCTTATATTAGATAACCTGAAAAGATTAATGCACACGGTTAGTCCGCAAAATTATTGTCATCAATCACCAAAACAAACCAGGGAAAATAATGCCCTAACAATCTCCCCCTTTTTGGTGGATTGATGACAACATGAGATTTGCACAAAATATAGTAACTGGAAATTAAGCAAACCAGCTCCCAACAAAATATAGACGGGCTCCCCCTAGAGGTGTGCACCAAGGAAATTAGCATGAAAGGCTATGTGCACATCTTTAGGATCAAACTCCTCCTATATTTTAGAGACAGGCAACATCCTTGCATATAAGAATAATAACAAGTACAACTAAGCAAGAACAAGCATGAGAGCAATAATAAAAGTGCCGGTAATGATGCATCTCACAAGATAACAGAGTACTTCAGACTAAAGTAGATAAGGAAGGGTAGTTCACATATGTCTTACACCATATGGTCTCGCTCACAGCCGAAAGAAAGCGAACAAAAACTAACGAACACAACGAACACGAACACGCAAACACAAAATCCAAAACAAATCCCTAACTCTCCCCCTTTGGCAGCAAGACACCAAAGGGAAAGGGACGACACTAGACACGATGGTAGTAGATCTCCATGGCATCGCCAGTCATGCTCCTCCTCTGAGAGTCCTCTGCAGCACGGGCGGAAGCGTTAACTCTGGTGTCCTCCTCAGTGTCAGACCATGGGCAGTGCAGTCTAATCCAAGACTCCTCATCAGTGATTTGCTCCTCAGAGCCATCTGCAACCTCAATGCCAACTTGTCTCATAATGGCCTTGTCACGACGACGAGCCATCTTGGTCTCCTTGTGATCCTTGTACTGGCCCTTGGCCTGAAAGCAGAACAGACACTTCATCTTCTCCTTGAGTTTCTTCGCCCAAGAGGGCTCCTCTGATGGGGGCACGTACACCTGCCCATTATCATCCTTGTCATCTGCATCAGATAAGACAGTCTCCTGCACTGGAGGTGTCGGAGTAGACGTACTCCACTTCTCCTTCTGACGTAGGTCGATAGTATCATGAGAAACCATATTGATTGTGACAAGCTCCTCATCTGGAAACTTGGCTGCCCAAGTGTCCTCGATAAGCTGCATAAGATAGGGTCCATAAATGATGCACTTGCGCTCCATGATAGCAGAGTGAAGTTCAGACCACATCACATGTGACACATCCAACACCTGCTGAGAGCCCTGCTCTTCTTGACAGAATAGAAGCAAGTCAACAAGGTAAGAGTGCACCTAATCCAAGTTGCCGATCCGAGGAAACAGGGAGTTCCGGAAGATCTGATGCATGATGCCTAGGAATGGCCAGAGCTCATAAGAAACCTTCCCAGTCTCAGACACCTTCCTGGTAGAATAGAGCCAAAGCTTTTCCTTATGAGTAGCGGCAATCTCCTTATGAGGGTGAAACCCAAGTGGGGTCTGGGCACCCTCATCATTGTACGATAAGCTGACCATGAAGTCCTTCCATGGTGCGGATAGAATACGACCATTGGTCATCCAAGACAAAGTACATGCCGGATCATGCCCAAAGTGAACGGTGGCAAAGAACTGGGCCACGAGCTCGGCATCAAAGTTCTTGTTGAAGGAAATGATCCTCTTGATGTCCAACTCTTCACACCTCTGCAGAGCATTCCCAAAGTATGGCAAGTCCTTCTCCATGTGCGAGAGATCGACAGACTTGACCTTCACAAACAAGTTCTTATTTTGCTTCAAGACATCATGATAGATAGACTGCTGAAACCTGTTCTAGAACGGACGCCTCTAAAGAGCAGGCTCCTGGTCCACATGGTAGGGATTGTGCTTCCTCTTGGTACAGAACTCCATTGCAGACATCTGATTAGCATGCTTGCGCCCAGCGGAGGTATTCGACATTGGGACCTTGGCCTTGCGTTTTGATGGCTCAGTCGAGCCACCCGCAGCAACAGTAGCAGCAGACTCTGGCGCATCTGAAGAGCGATAACGCTTGGAACCTGTTGCATGATCTGGATTATTGCGGCGAGCCTGATGCCCGGAGCTACTACCACCTGAAACACACACACACAAGAACCACAAGATGAAGAGAGCATAAGCCAAGGAAAGACAAACACCAAAGATGAAAATTAGGTAGGGACACAGGGCATTGGCATCTCAGGGCGGTAGTACCGCGCACCAGAGTGGTAGTACTGCTTATAAGCGGTAGTACCGCCAGGGTGTAGCGGTAGTACCGCCGGAGCGGTTGTCAGCGGGCTGACACCTACCACGGCAAGATTCGGTACTATCGGAGATGCAAAAGTCCATATTTCTATACCTAATCATCAAACTACCTACTCTAGCAGTCTCCCAAGTCCTTCCTAAGCCTCGATTCAACAAATAAATTGAGGAATGCAACGAATATAGCCCAAAACCTAGATTCAAGAAAGAGAACCAAGGGAGAGAAGAACGGGGGCAATACTGGCATCCATGGCAAGAGAAGCGGGTGGGGAATGATCCCACCGGATGGAACCGAGGGAGACGGCCTGGATCCGGCGGCCCGGTGGAGGACCTCCTGTGCTTGGGGAGTCGCCTGAGAGAGGAGAGGACGAGGAGATGGGGCAAACTGAACGGGTATGGGGGAGTGGAAACTCCCCCTGCCCGATACATATCCCACACACCCAGCCCTAAGCGGTAGTACCGCGCAAGGCGCGGTAGTACCACTTTGGTGCAGATCTGAAGCACAATGCACCCAGCTGTATTGCTCCATGGTAGTACCGTATCGGCAGGGCGGTATTACCACTTATAAGCGGTAGTATCACTCTGCTGCCACGGTAGTACCGCTCAGGTGCCCCAAAGCAGGAACAAGGGGGAAAAGATGGCTTACACAAGACTAGCAAAAAAATAGAAAGAACACACAAGACACAAGACAAGCCAAGACAAACCCGAACACGACCACACCAGAGCACAACCACTCAAAAGAGAGAAGCACAAGCAACAGGAAACAACACACAGACAAACTCTTGAGAAGAAAGGGCGATGGTCGAGACCACCTATGTTTGAGCAAATGGTATGGCGCCGTGAAGAGTTATCCTTGGGCCCATGACCAAAACTCGTATTTGAAGCATAGGTACCATAAAAAATGGCTAATGTGAAAGACTCGATCAATTTAGGCATAATGGGGGGAGGGAGAGTTCATTGAGAGAACAACACTCCCCCCTATGTCCATGCCTACACCTAAGTAAGACATCATGAAGAGTGGGGTGGGGTGTGCAAGAGTTCAAGCCACATTGCTCGAATCAATGATATTTAGCTCATGCCTTAACTCGCGAAATCTTGCTTCATCCAAGGGCTTCGTGAAAATATCTGCAAGGTTATCATGAGTGTTGACATACTTGAGCTTGATCTCCCCTCGCCTAAGTGATACCGAATCTCAATATGCTTCGTCTTGAAGTGTTGCACCGGGTTGAGAGAGATCTTGATGGCACTTTCATTGTCACACCAAAGAGGCACTTCGTCACAAATGACACCGTAATCCTTCAAAGTTTGCCTCATCCAGAGAAGTTGAGCACAACAACTATCGACAGCCACATACTCCGCTTCGGTGGATGAGAGAGATACACAACTTTGCTTCTTAGAAGACCAACTCACTAAAGAGTAACCAATCAATTGGCACCCTCCGGAGGTGGACTTCCTATCCACTTTGTCTCCCACCCAATCTGAGTTTGTATAGCCCAAAAGATCAAAGTTGGCTCCTCTTGGGTACCATAAGCCAAAGTTTGGGGTATGAGCCAAATATCGAAAGATTCGCCTGACCGCCACAAAGTGGCTTTCCTTAGGTGCGGCTTGAAACCATGCATAAATTGCCACACTCAACATGATATCCGGTCTAGATGCACAGAGGTAAAGCAATGATCCAATCATGGAGCAATATACCTTTTGATCCAACGCTTTACCATTGGGATCAATGTCAAGTTAGCATTTGACGGGCATTGGAGTGGAGGCCAGCTTGACATCACTTAGCTTGAATCTCTTGAGCATGTCTTGAGTGTATTTGGCTTGGTTGATGAAGGTTCCTTCTCTTCTTTGCTTGATTTCGAACTCGAGAAAGAACTTCAACTCTCCCATCATGGACATCTTCAACTTTGAGGTCATGAGAGCGGCAAATTCCTCATTGAAAGCTTTGTTAGGGGAACCAAAGATAATACACTACAAAAAAAGACACATCCATGACATTTTGGGCCGAACAATTTTTTTTTCTGTCATACATATGATACTTCTATGACGATAATTGTGACAAAACCCGGTATCATCATAGATGTGGTGGGATCCTACTTCTATGACAAAAAATCATGACAGAAAATGGGCTTTTCGTCCTGGGCGGGCCGGAGACGCAGCTGCATGACATTCTTTGGGCCGTCCATGACGGAAAAAACCGTGGTAGAAGCGAGGGGGAGGAAAATTTCGGGGAGTTGCCAGTTACGGTGGGAGGTCGGGGGCCGAGCGATGCGCGTTTCTCTCGTACACGTACGTGCGTGTGTGCGAGGCGTTGGCTCTAACTGAACCCGAGCGAGGCATTGGGATCTAACTGAACCCGAGCAATTGCACTGTAGGCTACGCGTTACTGAACCCGAGCGATCGATCGATGGCTGTTAACTGAACCCGATCGAGTGATTCCTTCGCTACTGCTGCTAACTGAAGCCGATCGATTGGATGAACAG
>NC_057810.1:494081165-494129265 GCF_018294505.1 Triticum aestivum
AAGGACCCCCGTTTCGACCGTAGCGCTCCAACACAAGTCCGTTTCGTCCGTTTTGCGGTACGCCACACCCCTCCCGATCAACAGGACCCCCATTTCGACCGTAGGAGGTCCGTTTCCTCTGTTTTGCGGTACGCCACACCCCTCCCGATCAACAGGACCCCCGTTTCGACCGTAGGAGGTCCGTTTCCTCCGTTTTGCAGTACGCCACACCCCTCCTGATCAACAGGACCCTGTTCCGAACATAGGAGGTTTGTTTCCTCCGTTGTGCGGTATGCCAGGCCTCGTTTCCATCGCCTGTTCCGTCCAAGCCCTCCCGATGAACACGACCACGCATTCCGTTCCGACCCAGCCGATTGGCTCCCACGCGTTCCGTTGCCTCCTGATGAACACGACGCATTCCATTGCCTCCCCATGAACATGACGCATTCCGTTGCCTCCCCATGAACACGACGATGATGCTGTTTCTCCGTTCCGACCTAGCCATGTACATGAGCCTTGGCCATACGTATGCGTGATTAGGCGTTCGAGACCCCGCCCATATGTATGTACGTGGCCATATTTTCTTTCTTGCACCCTGGCCGCTGTACGTACGTGTACATGCTACGTGCGCACCTCTACTACGACATGTACGCGCCTCTACTACGACATGTGCGCGCCTCTACATCGACCAGTATATATGTACGTACACGTTCGCGACCAGAATGACAACACTACGTATGCTTCAACCAGGTGGGTCCCGACTGTGAGGCACTTCCTTGCCTGTGAAGATGTAGCTGGTGGGTCCCAGCAGTCAGGGGGGCGAATCGTTTTTTTGCCCGGACGCACTTCCTTGCGTGCGAAGATGTAGCTGGTGGGTCCCAGCAGTCAGGGAGAAACGTTTTTTTCACGAAATACGGTGGCCCGCCGGTGGGCCCCCGCTGTTAGGTGGAGGAATAATTATTTTGCGCGTAATAAGGAGGCACTTCCTTGCTGCGGCCGTGGACCCAGCTGTCAGCCTCTCCACGTACAGTCCACGTCTGATGGAAGCCATTCCTTGACCACGTTGACCACGCCGCGCCGAGAGCACCGGGGCAGTGGATGACGACGAGGCCTAGGAAGGGGATGGCATGGAGTCGGGAAAGACGCGGCAGTGGATGCCCACGCGTAGAGGAGTACGATGGTTCACTGGTTCGATGCGGTGTGAGGTTGCCGTCGCCGTAGAATAACATGGGGTGTGGGTGAGTAGAGGGATGGCCTGGCCAGTGGTGGGAGTAGTAGGGGGCGGTGAGGCCTCTGCCGCATCACAGCCGGCCACGGGAGGCAGGAGCACGAGGCACGACCGCGCTGGTTTGGGCGGCTGGAGCAAGAAGACCAGAGGTTGAAGAAGCACTACGGCCGTCGGATGGACATCGTACGGTCACTGGAGCTAGAATCATGCATATTGACTAAGTTGACAAAGCCCTCCGTCCCCGTCAACTTAGTAGGCCCACAAGTCAGCCTGCCACTATACTGGGTCCCAGCTAACAGGGGGAGTATTCATTTTTTTGTGCGTAATAAGGAGGCACTTCCTTGCATGCGAAGATATAGCTGGTGGGTCCGAGCTGTCAGCGGAGGTAACGTTATTTTTGCGAAATACAGAGGCCCTTTCGGCGGGGTCCCTGATGTCAGGTGGAGGAATCATTGTTTTGCGCGTAATAAGGAGGCATTTCCTTGCGTGCGGACGTGGACCCAGCTGTCGTCCTCTCCATGTACAGTCCACTTCAGATGCATGTCGATCGTTGACCATGTTGTCTAGGCTGCGCCGAGAGCACCAGGGCGGTGGACAACGGTGAGGTCTAGGTAGGGAACGACACAGAGGCAGGGAAGACTCAACAGTTGTTTCCCACGCGGAGGGGAGTACGACTGTACTAGGGTTTACTGGTTCGTCTGTCATCGCCGGAGAATAACAGCAGGTGTGGGTGAGTAGAGGGATGACTAGGCTGGCGATGGGAGTACGATGGGGCGGTGAGGCCTGCGCGGCAGCACAACCGGTCGCGGGGAGGAGGGAGCAGGTAGTCTCGCCGGCGCTTGTTTGAGCGGCTGGAGCAGGAAGAGCAGAGATTGAAGAAGCACGACGTCCATTGGATGGACATCCAACAGTCACTGCTTGTGTGTCAACCTTTTTTTAGGAAAGCCTCAAATCTGTGGAAAACAACATACAACCCATCTGCCATTATTTCTAATAATTTACAGCCCATTTGCTAATTCTTAAGGTTTTTTAGAGCCCATATTCTTTTTGTTAGCATTAGAGCCCATATTGTGGCCACAGTTAAAAATTTATACGAAATTTTGTATATTTTGGTGCGGTCCAAACTGTTTTTAATCCCGAAATTTTGACTCACATTCAAACTGATTTTAAAATTAAATGTATATCAATATAAAATCCAACAAATTATCCACGCATAAAAATTAATGTAATTTAAAATCTCGAAATGAAAAAGAGATATTTGAAACTAATTGCCGGTTTGATGTGTTTTAAAAATGTACATCCCATTTCTCGGCCAGCCGAATTAAGCTCTCCTTGTCTTGAAAGATTTGCAGCCCAACAGGCCTGACAAAGCGACTTACTTGGCAAATCACAAAAAAATTGGGCTGTGGCCATGGACCCAGCTGTCAGCCTCTCCACGTACAGTACTCTTCCGATGGAAGTCGGTCATTGACCACATTGACCATGCCGCGCTGAGAGCACCAAGGCGGTGGACGATGGTGAGGCCTAGGAAGGGGACGATGCGGAGCCGGGGAAGACGCGGCAGTGGATGCCCACGCGGAGAGGAGTACGAGAGTTCACTGGTTCGGCTGCGGCATGAGGCTGCCGCCGCTGTAGAATAACAGGGGGTGTGGGTGAGTAGAGGGATACCCTGGGCCAGCGGTGGGAGTAGTAGGGGGCGGTGAGGCCTCCGCGACATCATAGCCGGCCACGAGAGGCAGGAGCACGCGGCACGACCGGCGCTGCTTTGGGCGTCTGCAGCAAGAAGACCAGAGGTTGAAGAAGCACTATGGCTGTTGGATGGACATCATACGGTCACTGGAGCTTGAATCATTCATATTGACTACATTGACAAAGCCCTCCATCCTCGTCAACTTAGTAGGCCCACAAGTCAGACACCCACTATGGTGGGTCCCAGCTAGCAGGGGGTATTCATTTTTTGGTGCGTAATAAGGAGACACTTCCTTGCGTGCGAAGATATAGCTAGTGGGTCTGACCTGTCTGCGGGGGAACGTTTTTTTCGCGAAATACAGAAGCCCTTCCCACGTACAGTGCACGTACAGTGCGTAATAAGGAGGAACTTTCCTTGCGTGCGACCATGGACCTCGTGGGTCCCAGCCGTCAGGCTCTCCACGTACAGTCCTCTTCCGATGACTCTCGTATGTTGACCATGCCGCGCTGAGCGCACCGAGGCGGTGAACAACGGCGAGGCCCCAGACTGGAACGACCCGGAGATGGGGAAGACGCGGCAGTGGAGTCGCAGACGGAGAGGAGTGGGAAACTTGACTGGTTCGGGTGTGGGGTGGGCCTACACTCGGCAGAGAATAATAGGAGGTGCAGAGTGGAGGGATGGCCTGGCCGTCGGCGGGGTAGCGTTTTGCTGAGGAGCGCAAAACAACATCGCTGGATGCCGAAGACTGGAGCAGGCGGTTCCGGCAGCACTGGGGGAAGAATACGAGAGATTGAAGAAGAATGTCGGCCGTTGGATGTAAATCCAACGCCTTCTTAGGCTTCGACCTACTGGCCCACATGTCAGCCAGTCCATTTGTTTTTTAGTCCATTTGGTGGGCTAGGTGAAACAATGATGTAGCATCTATGCAGCCCGTTTAAATCCCATTTGCATTGTTCTCGAAATCCGTGGACTTCCTGGGCTGGGTGAAAATATCATGTTCGGCTAGACAGAGAAATGTTATAAAAACATAAACACATGATTGCACGTCAGTAAAATCTTTGCAAGCTTATGTACGCAATCACTAGGAGTTAACTTGGCAAGTTATATATAAACAACTATTATTATTATTTCGTAAGAACTTTCAACTTACGAAATAAAATATCATTTTAATTTGATGAGTTAATAGTATGTGGGCTATTATTATTTTTTAGGCTAGATGTGGGACAGTTGAGTTGGTTCTAGGGGAAAGTACTGGGAGAAAACTCAGTTTACATCAAAAAAGAAAGTGGGAGAAAATTCAGAGACCTGCTGGGTCCACTTGAGGAGAGGAATATGTTGGGAGGAAGGATATTCAAAGCACGACAGCCGAGTGAACTAGTTTTTTTAGGACAAGTGAACTAGTTTACATACATAAGCAAATAGCCACTAAAAAAGCAATCAGGTTAATGGGTTCTTAAAAGAAATATTTCGGACAAAACAGATAATTACGACACATAGGCTAATGCATGAAACACTCAGATGATAAAGGTGCTTATAAACAGATAAAGTACAACATCTAGACCTTCCTGGCACGCTTGATCATGACGCTGCGGCTATCCGTGTACTCGTTGGTTACGGGAAGCAGACACACCCTCATGTCCAAGGTCTGCCTGTACATGTCGTAGCATGCGTATGCGTCCTTGGCCGCGTAGGTTATGTAGGCTAGATTCAGAAGTACCTCCCACGTGTTCAGGTCATCTTCTTTCATGTTGGCGTATCAGGGGTCGATGATGGTCTCAGCGAGGTCAACCACGGAGTCCTTCTCCTGCCCGTTGCTGATGATCTTGTATTGCTTCTGGATGTCGACAAGCTTGTTGCACTAGATGGCCGAATTGTCGCGTTCTTCCTTCTCTCCACCGTAGCGAAGGTGCAGTCAGCGCTGCCGATGAAATGGGCGAATGCTCTAGAACCTGGTGCAGCCATAGGACTGAGGCGAGCCAGAGCTTCACCGAGTCCGTATCGTTGGTGTACATCACATTCAACTTGGTGCAGCCATAGGACTGAACGACGAACTCAAAGGGGAACTCCTTGCTGAAGTCCATATCCAGCAGGCTCACCCCTCGGATCGCCATTGGAGTATCTTTGAGTGAACGAGTGTGTAGGCGGCGGCAGCAGTTCATTTTTCAGCTCTTGGGGTACTGGATTCAACAGTAAGCTGAGTGTGTACAGGCGACAACAGTTACTACCCTCCCTCGTCCGCTGCATGCCCGGCAGAAGATGCACCATCGGCGCATTCAAACGCCTCCATTAAGAAACCTACTCCGGCCACACGTCGGTTCACGAGCGGGTCTGTATTGGTACTGTAATAACAGGAGTTAGTGGTCATTTTACTTAAATTTAATTAGCTCTAATAGAAATTTATACTTAAAACAAGCAATGCATTCACTCGTTCTATCAGTGCCACAGGATCAACATGCACAACAATTAGAATTATTATTCTCAGGACGCACACGATCAACACATTTGTCGCACTTTCACAAAGATAATACTACCAAGTTTGAACTGTTTGTTATGGTTGTTGTCCTTTGCATCATCATGCCGTGTTTCCCAGCTTGCAAGATTCAGAACCAACAAATAAGATCCAAATAATAAGTAATACAAAGATGCCTACACATCTCATTGATTCCCAGCTTGCAAGATTTAGAACCAACAAATAAGATCCAAATAATAAGTACAACAAAGGTGCCTACACATCTCATTGATTCCCAGCTTGCAAGATTCAGAACCAACAAATAAGATTCAAATAATAAGTATAACAAAGATGCCTACACATCTCACTGATTCCCAGCTTGCAAGATTCAGAACCAACCCATTAGAGCCTTTTGATAAAGTGATTATCAGGATTAAATCCATCTTGGCTAGCCACGTCATACAATCGAAGAACTTGGCGAATGGTCTTGACCGTCACAACATCTGTAGTTGAGTATTCCTGTTTGCACAGCATGTTTGCACAACACAAACAAGGAGACAGGAGAGCATGATTTCGCTTTAATAGCGGCCTCCTTGAACTCAACCTCCAGCTCTACTTGGATGAGGTCTGCCTGGAGTTCCATGATTCAATTCATGCGCCTTTTTCCGCAGTTCACCTGAAATGAAGCAAAGATTGCATCACTCAGCTAGCAAGAAGTACTTGCTCTTGTGAGCTGGCAGGTTCTTCTTTAGTAGTTGCACTAAAATTGAGGAACATTAAGGTTGGCTGTCCGGCTCATGTAATGTGCAACTATAATTTTCTTATCCTTTTGTGCAGTTCCACTAAAATAAAGTGCCATTGTGGTGACAGTGACAGATCCATCTTGCAAAGGCTAATAAAATGTTGCACGAGATTACCAGCAGAACTTGACGGAGATTTTGGAAACTCCAATCACCATTTTGTGCAGTTCCACCAAAATTGAGAGATGTTGCCCACGTGACATTTTAGTTGAACTGCACAAGACACTCATTCCAAAAAAAAGTGTTTTGTGCAGTTCACCAAAACGTCACAATAGCAACAAGGTGAAATGGATATCCCTATCTACACAAAATGATAGAAAGTAAATAGTTGCTGGTCAATAAGAATATACAAAACATATACAAAATGAAAATATGCATCTTAATTATGTTCATGGCAATCACGCAAGGATAGTAGAAATTTTAAAATGTCAGCAATGCTTCATGTTACCAGAAGCCTTACGATCAACAATGAGATTCCTCAAATATGGGATTACTTTAATGGTGGCATTGCTTGTTTACCAGACACAATAAATCAACAGCAGCTAAAGAGTTGGTTTAAGGGCATGGGACCGTGGGGACACCAGGACACTCAGCAGCGTAAAGGAGCAACTTACTTATCATACTGGGGAAAACAACATGAGTGCCATTTGTAACACGGTTTAATTGCATCTTATCACTGGAGGCATTAGATTAACAATAACACTGGTTAGACATGTCCCTAAGGTAACAGTGTGATCGCTTCATTTTACATGCGCCCTTACATTAACAACAACAAAAGGTTGGTATAAGGACATGCGACAGTGGACGCATCAGCACAATGTACCTACAAGGAGGCATAAAGTGGTGATGCCGAGCTTGTTCACGTTATGTGAGGATAGCAAACCTAATCCTGGAGACCTTGTACTATATGAGGGCAGCAAATCTAATCCTGGAGACCTTTTACTATGTGAGGGCAGCAAATCTAATCCTGGAGACCTTTTACTATGCGAGGGCAGCAAATCTAATCATGGAGACCTTTTACTATGTGAGGGAAGCAAATCTAATCCTGAGACCTTTTACTATGTGAGGGCATCAAATCTAATCCTGAGACCTTTTACTACGTGAGGGCAGCAAATCTAATCCTGGAGACCTTTTACTATGTGATGGCAGCAAATCTAATCCTGGACATACTTTGTTGACTTGTCCACCAGCCGCCACTTTCTATCCTTTTCTCAACCAATAATAGATCTGTTCCTTATCCAGTTTGTACTGCGTTTTCCCATTATTTCCCTTTTCAACCAAGAGACCGGTTGGGTATCCGGTCTCTACTACTTTCACCATATTATTTCCTCTTTGAATCAAGTCCTAGATTCATGCTACAACTTTCCCCCCTTTCTTCGTTGTTTGAACAAAGCCCTAGATTTGAATGCATGAAGTAGCTTTACCTCTAATAATACTAAAAATTTAGGTGGCTTTGGAAGAGCTGATGGGAGTAGAAAAAGATGCACATGCAGACACGTGGGGAGCTGGGGCAGTAGAGCAAGGCCGCTTTCGAAGAACTTATACCCGAGGGTCGCCGGGATGTCGGCGGCGGCAGGTCGAATCTGCGGACAATACGGGAGGGAGGAAGAAGGGTCGGAGGACCTCCCGAGTCGGCCTGTGTCGGAGAGAACGGCACGGGCAGAGGATCGGGCCCCTTCGGCAGCTATGGGTTTCCTCCCTCGGTGGTGATGACCGTGTGAATGATGCACCTTTTAGTCCTCTACACACAATGGCCGAAGGGATCCGGCCAGATCTGTGACCAGCGGTGAGCAGAGAGAAAATGTCGCTACCGCTGTCTTGTTTATATCTGGAGAGGATGAGAAAATGAAGAGAGCAACCCTAGTAAAGCAAGCGCTCAGGCCCCTGCGTCCATATATAGTGGAGTGATTATCTTTTTTTCTCTCCACAACAAGCGTTTCAATTTGTGTATGTGGCATTAAATAAAAGAAACTATCTATTTAAGGTGACTACTCTACGACTCCTACTTACTACTGGTGAATAAACATACAGCAAGTATTGTATTTATATAGAACGAACAAGCTCAAACTATTTTCGCGTAGTTAAAAGTTGAGGGCGGGCTTTTCCCGGGCAGTACGCGCGGCAGTTTTCGGGTAGGCAGTTTGACAGAGAGGCGAGGAGGGTGAGTGAGTGGGGCTGTGTGATTTGACGGTGCGTTACTGCTAGAAAGACTTGTGATATGACCACTCACTATAGTCATGAATTACTGGCGCTCCAACCGGGGTGATGCCCCCCTTCCGTTCCGCGCTCTAATCTGGTGCATGACACGTCGACCCGGATGCTGGCTCTCCCACATGTCGGAGTAGTAAGAAGGAGCAAAGAATGATGCGGTATATACTAGTACTATACTACTCCCTCAGTTCCTAAATATAAGTCTTTGGAGAGATTTCACTATGGACCACATACGGAGAAAAATGAGTGAATCTACACATAAAATGCATCTATATACATCCGTATGTGGTCCACAGTGAAATATCTACGAAGACTTATATTTAGGAACGGAGGGAGTACTACTCAGGTCGGAGGAGTGCGAACTACAGCAGCCCAGTGAACCAGTAGTGCGAACCACGATAGCCCAGTGAACCAGCAGTAGAAAACAATGTGGTGATATGGCCATAAAAAACAATGTGCTACGGTCCACACTGTAGCATGTACAGTAACACTCCTCTTTGTTTGGATCCCTGAGTTAGAGCTAGTTTGGGTTGAAATAGCCTCAAATTATCGAAACAAGAGGGGTTAGTTTGAGCTAGTTTGCTCTAACCCAGCTAAAAAAACTAGCCCGATGGAGAGGTTCTAATTGGGTTAGTTATCCTCGGGCCCACTAAAAGAGAATTAAAAAAATCTCACCTGCCCGCACCAGATCACTCCCGCCCCCTCGCACGACTCCTCTTTGTTCCCCATAGGGCCGCCCGCCCAAGCGCCGCTCGCCCTCTCTCTCCTCCGGCCGCCCTCTCCTTCCGGCCTCCGCCGCCCTACTCCGGCCGCCCTCTCCCTCCGACCTTCAAAGGTCGCCCCGCTCCCCCTTCACCAGACATTTTTCTCCCTCTGTCGTGCACGGAGGCGGCGCATCTACCAGGGAGGTCGCGAGAGGGGTGAGTTTGTTTGTTCCTTCTCTGTCTCACGGCCATATCATTGATCTTGCTTGCTCTAGCGCTAATTCTGATTTGGAAAAGTAGATCCTGATCAAACTTGCTATAGATTTGTGGTGCACGCATGGAATTGTTTGATGCTGCTTGAGGAGGTAATAAATCTTTCTAGAGGCCCAAAGATTCAGGTCATCTTTCTAGGTATTTCAATTTCAGGCTTGCATTATTTGTAGAGGCCCAAAGATTCAGTTCACCTTTCTAGGTATTTCAATTTCAGGCTTGCATTATTTCTAGAGGCCCAAAGATTCAGTTCACCTTTCTAGGTATTTCAGTTTCAGGCTTGCATTATTTCTAGAGGCCCAAAGATTCAGTTCACCTTTCTAGGTATTTCAGTTTTAGGCTTGCATTATTTCTAGAGGCCCAAAGATTTAGTTCACCTTTCTAGGTATTTCAGTTTTAGGCTTGCATTATTTCTAGAGGCCCAAAGATTCAGTTCACCTTTCTAGGTATTTTAGTTTCAGGCTTGCATTATTTCTAGAGGCCCAAAGATTCAGTTCACCTTTCTAGGTATTTCAGTTTCAGGCTTGCATTATTTCTAGAGGCCCAAAGATTCAGTTCACCTTTCTAGCTATTTCAGTTTCAGGCTTGCATTATTTCTAGAGGCCCAAAGATTAAGTTCCCAGTCGGCGGCATGCGGCCCTGCTACCCATGCCGGTGTCGACCTCAACTCGCAAGGGCTGGCGTCAGAGGGGTTCCCGGGGCTTGGGCTCTACAGAGCCTTCCTCTAGAGCAACGATGGCGAGCTCCTCCCTCGGTGTGTGAGGGGCTCCGGGCTCCCTCCCTATCGTGAATGACTTCCGTGATGAGTTAGCTCATTCTTTGTTTCATGAAGTGTTTTTTTATTTTGTGAAGCTTGATTGATGACTTGTATGTTTAAGTGGGATATCTCATTTGTATGGACAAAGTAAAAATTATCATGTTTTGCATGCTTGATTTGTATAGATGGTTCGTTAAAGTCAATTGTGAGCGGAGGAGGCCACAGAAGAGCCGACCACACCAAGAGGGTGCTTGGATCCAAGGGACTTACTTTAGTCTGACTAAAAATAGGGTCCAAAGTAGTCAAATGATTGAGATAGAGCATTTATTGTCAATCTAACCCTGCCATCCATACACCTCTTTGGTTTAGAGTTAGTTCAGGGTTAGAATCTAACTCTAACCTCTAACTGAGTTAGAGTTCTCCTCGTCTCGGTTCATCGCCATCATACTTTCCCCATTCCTGTGTTTTCAGTATCCTGTGAATCAAAGAGGCCCTTTTTTGTGGGAAAAATCAAAGAGGCCCTTAGACTGGTTTAGGTCTGGTCATTTTTTATAAACGTGTTATGTCCAAAATTTAATGAACGTGCTCCGGTTTCCACGAAAATAATCTGGTTTCATGTAGTAATTCATTCATTTATTTATTCTTCTGCGGGGGGTTTGCATGTAATTCGTGAGGTCTGAAATGTAAAGTTCCCCGACATATGCTCCGAGTCGTGCATGCACTACGACCTAGATGCTCTATGTCCCACATGTCGGCGAATGGGAGCACGTGGAAATAGCTTAGGAGTACATATAGGAGGATAAATGCGTGAAAACATATGTACTATGAAGCATAGCCGCGGTTCGAAAAGGAGACCTAAAGTGATGACAGCTATAGGTCGCACGCACCTAACTAGTGGTACTAGACATACGACCAACTTTTCCCTCAAAAAAAGAGAGTCACGAGTGCTCAGTACTCCTATTCTATAAACACGAGTCCCATCTGACAACAGCATCCGTGCTACAGCTAGCTCTCGTCCCTCATTTCTCTCTTCTAATTCTAAACTCGGCTGACGCCCGGTGGGCGGGGTGGGTTTGCTCAACTGCGGCCCCACCTCATAGTGAAAATGTTATGACTGGAATAAAAATGCCATATACTCCCTCCATTCATAAATATAAGCCTTTTTAGATACTAGTTCAAATGGAATACAACATACAGATGTATGTAGACATAGTTTAGAGTGTAGATTCACTCATTTTGCTCCATATGTAGTAGTCACTTGCTGGAATCTTTAGAAAGACTTATATTTGGGAACGGTGGGAGTACTATACTAATAAAACATTAAGGCCACGAGGCGATGCAGTGCTGGTTACAGGAGGCAAGAAGAAGAGATGCATCCATTGACGACGTCCACCTCCTCGACCCAGGGCGCCCGCCCACCGAACGGCGCCTAAGTAGATGCGGCTTTCGTGGCCAGGTCGACGTGCTTATGAACAATGGCATCCAAAGATTCCAGCCGCTGGAAGAAGGTCAACATCTTTCTGTCCTCGCTTGCCTTGTAGTGGCCTATGTAGATGATTTCCTCGTAGACGTGGATGTGCATGTCGACGGTTTCTTGCATGGTGAGGCGCTGCGCGGCGAGCGCGGCCTCGAGGTGCACATTCTTCGTCGTGACCTCCGACACCTGCAGGGCCACTAGGGCTTGAAAGAGTTCATCACCATGTAGGCCGATGAGGGTGGCAGGCAATGAGGAGCCTGGGCGCGCGGGCTGGAGTAGTACGGCAAGGTCGTCCGCATGCTTCTTGACGATGGTGAACTTGCGGATGGAGTTGACCATCATGTCGTCCATGCGAGAGGCGAAGCCGGCGTCGGCGAGGGCTACGATGCCTGCGGTCACCACCACCATCTGGAAATGCTGCATGGTGCGGGGCCGCAGGCCGACACCTTGGATGATTTGGCACAGCCGACTGCCGCTCGCGTCCATCGCCTCCATAGGTGCTTGTGGCTTCTGGTCACTTGGTCTTGGATTGGAGTGAGCAGTGTTGCGCAGAGACTTGGGAGTAGATGGATTGGAGTGGTGGGGCGCCTTTATTATATGAGAGTCCAAACTCTGTTGCATTCACATCGTGCTGGCTCTATTCTGCTTCTCCAATTAATTCCCTCTACATGTAATTGAGGATGCATACGTTCAATGTCTCGGGAACCGCTACCCTCTTCCTCCTTGGCATTCAAGCACCTATGGACCCGTCGACGACGAGGTGCCTATGGTGACTTCGTAAATTTCAAAATGATAGTGCCATGCATGTGTGCATTCATAGGGGTGAGTGTATGCGCGTGTATATGAGCGCTTGCATCTGTACTGTGTCAAAAAAACGTAAACGCGTGTCAAAAAGAGACTAGTCAGTATACTCAATATTGTGCACCTCGGAGAGGAAAACGATAGAACTAGTACGTATTTATTTACGATGCAGATTCACTCATTTTGCTCCATATGTACTCCGTCTCGGTGCAGTCTAGTCACTTGGTGAAATCTCTAGAAGGGCAAATACTCCTTTCTGGTTTATAGGGCTATACTAGCAAGTAGTTGTATGTACTAGTACAATAGTGGGCTCACATAGAAATTTTGTCTCATGCAAGAGCCTGGCTATATTCGTGCTCCAATGTTCGCAACTGCAACATTCGGTTTGCGCTTGGCTCTTCGCCTCTTCGAGAAGACGAACAATGATGTTACTACTACTACTTCTACAGTGTCGAATCCACTGCTGCATGTCCGTCCACCGCGAGCGGGACAGATAGCTTGTTGTAGAAGTACTACTAAGCAAAAGCCTGTCCTCGTTTGCGAGCAACTGCGCGCATGGGCGAGGGAGAAGGCTTGTAGTAAAATCAAGCTTCTCCTCATTGTACGAGTTGACGCGACACATCATAGCACTGGCCCCACATGCTTGCCTCTAAACTTGGCTGAAAGACCCGCAGTGTACAATATATTTGCTGCAACCTCTAACATTTACCCACCACAAATTAAAATATATGTGGCCGTATGCATTGTTCTGATGCAGAGGCCGGGTAGTCCCCCCTTTTTGAAAAAACAAATTAAAATATATATTCCTGTCTTGACCAGATGAGCGTGCAAACTACAATCACCAGGGTGACAGGTAGGGTCATAAGACTATTTTAATTTTTTTTTAAACTTCGAGACGGCCACATAGCATGGAGCCGACCCCAACGATTTTAAGCTTACAGGTACGATACACGCTATCCTAGACTACTCTACACATGAAACTGCCACACGAGCGTCCGGGCTGTGCTTGGCTCTTCGCCTCTTTGGGAAGTCGAACAATGATGGAGTACTACTGCACTGGAGGAGTAATACAGTATGCTTCTGGCCATTTGACACCGATTGAACTGCTGCATGTCCACCGCGTGCGGGAGGGAGAGCGTGTAGTGAAAGCTTCTCCTAGTCTTGCCAGCCACCACGCTCATGGGCGAGGGAGGGACGCTCCTGCCTTTGTGTGTATGACAGGTGGGCCCGACAGGTGTGTGGCCAACCTATCATACAGCCAAAGGCAGGTGCAGTTAAGTCCACGAGGGAGAGGATAATCAAACTTCTCGTTGATGTACGAGTTGAGGCGACACATCAAAGCACTGCACTCGATATATTTCAATAATTTGCATTTACCGATGCATTAATTACACCACATGCATGCATGCCGTGACTCTTCTTTTGATACTTGCATGTGTTGATTTAATGAACCTTGAAGTAGTACTCCCTCCGTTCCTAAATATAAGTCTTTGTAGGGATTCCATTATGAATTACATATGGATGTATATAGATGCATTTTAAGTGTGGATTCATTCATTTTGCTCCGTATGTAGTCCACCTAGTGAAATCTCTATAAAGACTTACATTTAGGAACGGAGGGAGTACAAAATATGTGACAGTAAAGCTTTGTAATACCCTGGCCCAAGTCGAGAGATGTGTGCACGAGGAGGGCGAGATCATGCAGACCGAACAGGAACAGGACCCGACGATGGAGCTCTCTAAGGTCTCGATGGACCTCACCGTGCTCCACTGCCCCTTGTGCCTCCGCCCCTTGACGCCTCTAGTGTATGAGTTTCGAATACACCTCGTCCGTTCAGCTGATTGAGCAAGGTGCAGGTTTCTTGATTGATGTGATGTTCGATTGATTTCTGCAGTGCAAGGGAGGGCACCTGGCCTGCGCGGACTGCCGCGTCGAGTGCCCCGGGAACTAGCGGCAGTGCCAGAAGTGCGAGTGCGGCGGTGGCTTAGACGTGCGAAACACGGCGGTGGACTCCGTCCTTTCTTTGGTGAGGGTGGAGTGTGCGCACGAAGGCTGTGGGCTCTACGTCACTTACCACAAGCTTGCCGATCACCAGAGCGTGTGTCCGCTCGCGCCCTGCAAATGCTCCATGCCCGTCTGCGGCTACGAAGGCCCGCCGCCGGCGCTCTACCACCACATCAGCACTGCGCATCCCATGCCCGTGCACAGGATCCAGTACGGCAAGGTGCTCCAGCTGCAAGTGCCACTATCGGAGCCACGGCTCTTGCTATTCGCGGAGGAGGACCGCCGCGCATTTTTCTTGGTCGGCGGCGTGCTCGACATCGGTGCGCCTATCGCCGTGTCGGTCGTCTGCATCAGAGCGGGGGCGTCCCCACTGCCGCACTACTTGGCCAAGCCGTGGGTGAACGACCCGCCAGGGGAGCCCAAAGGCACGACCGATGCCGTCAAGGTGGAAATGGAGGTGACAAGCAGCAAGGATCCCGGCGACGTCGACGTGCAGGAGCTGACCTTCTTGACAGTTCCGCCCAAGCTGCTGGCCGGGGCTAAGCTTGTGTCCCTCCACATTCAGATTGACAAGCTCACGTCCTAAATGTTTCGACAGCGCCTTCTGTTTATCTTAGTAATATGCTAATATGGGGATTACCTTGGTCTACTTTAGCTTAAGAAATGGTGGGTTTTGGTGGCGATGCAGCAATTACTTCAACATCAGATCAATAATTTTCAATAGTCGAACGGATATTTTGTGTCTGTTGGATATAAAGTTCCTTTGGGTAAGAAGTACTACTTGTCATCAAAATGGATAAAAGGAGATGTATGTAGACGTATTTTAGTTCTAGATACATCCCTTTTTATCCATTTTGATGACAAGCACTCCCTCCGTTCCACAATACATGCCTTCCATTTTTCAAAATATAGATGTATCTAGACATGTTTTAGTATATAGGTACATCCATGATAGAGCCAATCAGATGGTTGAGAACACTACAATTCGTAGCTACAGATGCGTGTGTGACTCCCAGATGCAGAGGCCGGGGGTCATCATCCTCCTTTTTGAGAAAAAACAGACGCGTGTGTGAGAGGACGAGTGCGTGCGTGCACCTCTTCCCTTCCTGTATAACGTACTACTAAACTCAGAGTACAAGTTTTTGTGGGTGGCATGATGGTGCGTGTGAGAAGTCCCAAGAGATAGGTTTAATGCGTCTGAAAAAGGACTAGCCTAGAGCTCGCCATGCGGCTATTCCTGTCGAACGCCCCATTAACCGTAAGATATGTATACGACAGTGCCAGTTATTGCACGTACACAGCAGTACTCCCTCCTTTCCGGTTTATAGGGCTTAATTCAAAAATCTCACCAACCAAGATGGTGAGTGGTGGAATATTTTTTGTAGTTTGCAAAAGCACCTAATTAATGCTCTTGTTTTTCTCAAAAAATTATGTTTATCAATGCATTAATTGCAATGCATGCATGCATAAAGTACATGCATTGGTCAATTTTCTCTTAATACTTGCATGCAATGATTTAATGCACCTTGGAATCTGAACAAGTGTTGGGGAACAACCAAATTGAGCCTTATAAAATGGAAAAACTAAAATTTTGAGATAAGCCCTATAAAACCGGAAAGGAGGGAGTAGAAAAAGAAGTACTCCATCCGGGAATAGTGCCGCACTTCGAAACTAGAACCGTCAATAAATTTTGAGCTTGCGTCTTGTCACATTCCAAATTACTCCATGCTATATTGAATTGCAAACTTGTTCACACTGATCACAACCTAAACGGTTCCCACTTAGGAGGGTATTAGTACCATGCTATATTGAATTCCAAACCTGTTCACACCGATCACAACCTAAACGGTTTCCCACTTAGGAGCGTATTAGTACTCGGTTATAAATACTAGTATGCCAAGATGACTGCACATTCCTCCTCAACTCCTCATCCACAAAAACAAACAAGTCATTCAGCATCCTTCTCTGCCATGGCCAGCATGAGTTCTGGGTTGAGAGATTGCCAGCAGGGAGAGGCGAGCATGGAAGCAGAAGCACGAGAGATGTCCCACCTCGCTGCGAGAGCAGCCGACATGTCCCGCCGCGCGGAAGTAGCAGCACAGAGGTCCCGCCACGCCGCTGAAGTCGCACGGAGGTCCCGCCGCGCCGTTGATGCAGCAGACTGGTCCGGCCGCGCCGTGGAAGCAGTAGAGATGTCCCGTCGCGCCACGAATGCAGCAGAGATGTCCCGCCGCGCCGCGGCGGCCTGGGAAAATTTCTCACGGACATGCGACGACTGTTACAGGTGCATGCATGCGCTCGTCCATAGCCAGATGGATCAGATCTCCGTCTTGGCGAGGTTGCAGGACAACGTGAAATCCTCATTTGAACAGGCTACCAGCGCCATCCGGCAACTAAGGGAGGGCAATGAGAGGCTCCGGGCTGAGCGCGACCTGCTGACGGAGAAGATCGTCCGAAGTGCAGACCAGCAGGGGGAGACCAGTGCCTTGTTGAAGAGGACCGATGTCATCGTCAAGAAACTTATGGACGAGAATGACATGCTCCGCAACGAGCGCTAAAGGCTGGTGGAGGAATCTGTGGATGTTCTCAAGCAGCGTCTTGAGGACACGAAAGAGCTCATCACCGCTCGCCACAAAGACTAGTTCCCGCGGCCTGCAGCAACGCATCAAGAAAGTAGAGATCAGCGAGCCAGATCCTTGTCTTCCTTCTTCTTTTGCCCTTGTGTATTTCGGGCGTAGCCACATGTGGCTTTTTTAATTATCTTTCTAATTATGTAAGACAATTAATTCTCCTTATCTTTCTGTGGAAGATCAATGTTGCGAGGCTGGAATGAAGAAAACTCTTGCTATGGCGACCCTGGCGTTGCTGTTCTTCTAGTTGCTGCTGGGCTTCCTTCAGTTTCCTGGTTTCTTTTGATGTAATAATTGGTTTAGGATGTGGATTGTGTCATCGGTTGTGAAATGTTGGGTTCTAGTGCAGATGTTTGGCCTTTGTTAGCCTCTTGGGATGTTGCGATTTCAATCTGGTAGCTTTTAGTCCTTCGTGTTAGGCTGGAGTTGTGCTGAAATTCTTGTGAATTGTGGTGGTTTTCAGTAATGAAAATCAGAAGGGGCAAGCCCTTCTTTGATCAAAAAAATAATAATCATCCTTATATATTCATCAGTCTTGCTATAAGTCGCAGTAGATGCTATATAGGTCCGTCGGATCTTACATGAAGATCCGTGCTTTTAGATTTTATTTTTTCTCTCTTAAATCTCAGTCGAGTGAGACATAGCCATGCCATTAAACAGAGGCTCGGGCGCCATTAATGGAGACCTTGGGAGAGAGGTGGACGGCAGATGGAGGTCAAAGGGCTCTCCTCCCGATAAACATGTGCAGGGGTCTGATTGCACGCCTCTCGTACTCAAATAGCTACCCTACACGGCGCCTCCTAACTAATAAAAAATGGGGACGCGTGGCGGCACGTAAATGGTACTAGTAAGTAGAACGCCCACGGTTTCAATAATACTTGTGTTTCCGATTGTAACGTGACAACACTTGTTCCAAAATGACTTTGTTGATTGTTAATGTGTGTGCCTTCGCAAATCGGACTGCAAATTTACCACATCATGTTGGTGCCATGTCATGGCACCAAGCCAAGTTTCATTATTTTCATGCGTGTTTTGGATTTACAGGAATTAAAAAACTAAGTTTCTCAATGTTTCCAACCCAGCCACGACGCCCAGAATTTTGAATTTCATTCCCATTTCTTGCATGGAACCTAGAAATTTTCCCGAGGACACACATGTGATTTTTCAACCAACTTTGGTGCACTGGAACATGTGCTTGTATTTCAAATTTGAATTATGCACACAAAGGTGACACGTTCCCTCCCAGAACCACGAGCCTTCTTGAGAGAAGCTCCGATTTGCAAGAAGCTTATACCAAAATTTGTTCCTATTCGGCCAATTTTTTTACCACGGCATGGTACTACCATGACATGACACCATGCCAAGTTTCATGATTTTAAAACCAAGTTTCTCAATGTTCTCGACCGAGCCACGATGCCCAGATGTTTGAATCTTATTCTCATTTTTTGCATGGGACCTACTCCCTCCTTCCATCTATATAGGGCCTAATGTGTTTTTCAAGACAGCCTTTGACTATTGACAAGATTAATAGCACATGAGATGTATACTATGAAAATTATATTATTGGAAGCTCCTTTGACATACAAATTTGAAGGTATGCTTTGTGTAAGTTGCATGTCATATATTATTGCTCTAACGTTTGGTCAAAGTTAGCCTCGAAAAACGCATTAGGACCTATATAGATGGAAGGAGGGAGTAGAAATTCACCCGAGGACACAAATGTGATTTTTCAACCAACTTTGGTGCATGGGAGCATGTGCTTGTAGTTCAAATTTGAATGATGCACATTAAATGACCAAAAACTCAACTAATGTGTAAATAAGGCCAAACGAAGCCAGAATAATTCCAAAATTTAACAGGGCACTCATGTAGTTCTATGTTTCCTTTGTAAATAAACTCAAGGGGGCCAATGTATATCGTTTCGCACTCAAAGGTGGCACGTTCCCTCTCAGAACCACGAGCCTTCTTGAGAGAAGCTTTGGTTTGCAAGAAGCTTATACCAAAATCTGTTCCTACTCGACCATTTTTTTACCACAACATGGTAGTACCATGACATGACATCCATGCCAAGTTTCATGATTTTCAGACGTGTTTTGGATTTACAAGAATTTTAAAACCAAGTTTCTCAATGTTCTCGGCCGAGCCACGATGCCCAGATGTTTTAATTTTATTCTCATTTCTTGCATGGGACCTAGAAATTCACCCGAGGACACAAATGTGATTTTTCAACCAACTTTGGTGCACGAGAGCATGTGCTTGTAGTTCAAATTTGACTTATGCACATTAAATGACCAGAAACTCAATTAATGTATAAAAAACGACAAATGAACCCGGAATAATTCCAAAATTTAACAGGGCACTAATGTAGTTCTATGTTGCCTTTGTTACGAAACTCAAGGGGGGGAGCGTATATCGTTTCACACTCAAAGGTGGCATGTTCCCTCTTAGAACCACGAGCTTCCAAATCGGCCCAATTTTTTACCACAACATGTTAGTGCCATGACATGACACCATGCCAAGTTTCATGATTTCCATCCAAGTTTTGGATTTACATGAATTTAAAATCTAAGTTTCTCGATGTTCTCGGCAGAGTCATGACGCCCAGATGTTTGAATTTCATTCTCATTTCTTCCATGGGACCTAGAAATTCAACCAAGGACACACATGTGATTTTTCAACCCACTTTGGTGCACCGGAGCATGTGCATGCAATTCATATTTAGATTATGCACATTAAAAGTCCAGAAACTCAATTAATGTATAAAAAGGCCAAATGAACCCGAAATAATTCCAAAATTTAACAGGGCACTCATATAGTTCTATGTTGCCTCTGTAAATAAAATCAGGGGGGAGGCAGCGTATATCATTTCGCACACAAAGGTGACACGTTCCCTCTCGGAACCACGAGGCTTGTTGAGAGAATCTCCGGTTTTGCAAGAGGCTTATACCAAAACTTGTCCCAATTCAGCCAAAAATTATACGTATGAAAACAGGGTTTAGATTATCCCGAACATCTCGCTACCTAGACCAATAATGTACTATGATTTGAATTCAACATAAAATGGATACAAATATTTGAATTGGAGAGCGTATGGTACATGTAGTTCATAGTGAAATATGATTACTGCTATATGCATGTCTTTTTGTTATCAAGATAATATTTAAATTATTGTATAACTTAACAACAATCGTATTCAAATAAGGAAAATTGATTCAAATTTAGTCCATATGGTAGACAACAATATATATGTTCACATGGTGGAGTAAAATGTTCATATATGATGGAAGATCAAATTGTACGACTACATCAATTATAAACCGCAAGGTCACCTAATGATATATTTGAATTCAACATAACGTGGATTCAAAAATTGAAATTCGAGATCATGGCATCTGTAATCATATAAAAAGGGACATTACTCTTTCTTTGGTGGGAATTGATTTGTTTTTTGTTGTTGTTGAGGGAAGTGCGAATCGATTTGGTACTGTGCAGGGTAATCTTGTTCTCCCGATTTTTTTTACATTTTTCTTGTAGTTTTTCAATGGCATCTATAGCAATATAGTAAAAGGGGACATGCCTCTCTTGTGTCTTGTATGAATTGTTTTACACGTTAAGTTTGTTCTGCCGAACAAGGAATCCGCACCTTGTTATCCCAAAATTTTCAAGCTCGAGTATCTTTTGTCTCACCTGCTTTGAAACTCCCGCTTCTTCAACCCGTGCCGTGCCTTGTTATCCCGAAATTTGGACATGAGCGAGAACTCCCTCCTCATCCGAAATCGCTCCCGCAGCCCAGACATGTGAAATCCCCCTTCTACCCCTCAGCCGGAAATGAAGCTCCACGTCGCGGTGTCAAAACCGGTGGGGGTACGCTGGAAACTTACCCTACATTTTGGACAAGCGCGTCCCTAAGCTTGGCTCCCCTCCCCCTTTGCCCCCCCATTCATACATCGTGTCCGCCAAAACCCGCGAAACCCCACGCTCCTCCGTCGGCCTCCCGACCGCCGCCCAGCCGGAGACTCTTCCCCGACTACGTCGTCCATCGCAACAGCTCGCCGTCCCTCATCCACCGCACCTGATGAGGATCCGTTGTCGATCTCGTCGTCCCGCTGGATCAACCGCCCCGTCCTCCACCTCCAAGGAGCTGCCCCGACGTTCGCCTTGTCTATCGCGGCACCTCAATCCCCACAGCACCGTCTTGACCTGCCCCACCGGAATCGTAGCACCCTCACCAATTCCTCCGATGAAGCCGAGGCCAACTCGGTGCCACCAAGGAGGTTCTGCACTCACCACTGCATTTTATCTTTTATTCAATCTCACGGGGTTGCCGGTGCTCGATACCGAGCAGACATGGCGTCTCCATCGACGGCGTCGTCACCGGCCACATCATCCACGGCGTCTCTCCCCCATGTCGTTGCTTCCTCGGCGGAGACTTCCACAACGGCACTAGCTGCAGCTACTCCGGCTCTCGCTCGCGCTGCGGCTCTGTTCTTGTTGTCGGTCGCGCTGCTGCACTGCTCCTGCTTTCGTTCGTGTTGCTGCTCTGCTCTTGCTCTCGCTTGCGCTGCTGCTGCTGCTGCACGACCTCCGGCAGCTATAGGAGTTGCTGCTTTAGCACTCGCTCGCGGTGCTACTGCACGACTTGATCTCTGCTAGTGCGTTCCCTGCTTGAGCGTCTGCTGATTTAGATCACTGCTTCTCTGCTACTAGTGCTCGAACGCCCTAAACATCCATTTCAATGCTCTGTTACTAGTTCAATCAGTTTCGACAGTAAAATACAGTTTTGACTGTGAAGTTCATTTTCTTCAGTTAAGTTCAGAGTGAACAGTACTTACAGCATCTGTCGGAGCGGCCATGGCGCGGCTGATGCGTTTTACATCTAGCTCTTTTTGGTGATATATTTTGCATCATCTATTGCAGATGATATTAGGGTCCCACTTCAGATTAATGTTGTCTGTCTTGTCATGCTTCAGCCTCGTCGCCGTACACCTTAGCGGAGCTGCTCCAATGACGGAATCATCCATCACTGCGGAGCAGTACCCTCGGCGCCGTTTCCAGAGGCCTCGGATCTTCTTCCCCGCCTCCGACAGTCACACCAGCATTATCACCATCCTCCACGTCCAACCCAATGATGCTGAGGTCCACAAGGCTATGCCAAAGAGGTTGTACACTCATCGCATCACTTTGTTTCTCCATTCCTCTGTTCTTCCAATTCATGTGAGCCAAACACCCAGGTTGACTGAAATCCTATGTTTCCAAATGCTCTGTTTTGCACGTGCATTCCTATCCTATTCCTGTGTTTTTCCTGTCCCTGCGTTTATAGAATCCTCCAATTCTAAGGAGCCCTTACAGATTTACTTCATTTTTAGATTGGCGTCAAAGAAAACTCTGTGTGTTATGTCCTGCTCCTGCCGTGCCGTCATCCACCCCACCTGAGGTGCACCATCGACAGAAGCGTTCACTGCAGTAGAGATCCCCCCTGTAAACTTTCTTTCGCCGCCTCAGATCATCTTCCCCGTTGCCGGCAGCCACGCCAACTGCATTACCATCATCGACTGAGCAGATGAACCTAAGGACTACACAGTTCCGGAAGAGAGGTCGCGGTCTTTCGTGTTTGCTTACGTTATACATCGGTTATTATTACCTGCTACTTTATCATTCAATCTTGAGTTTTGAATTGCCCATGGGTCTCATATCGTGCTAGCAACGAATAGTATCTGTCTACTATCTGGTTCATCTGGGGTCTTCTATGTGGTTCATGTTGGGTGGGCAACAAACAATAGATGATACATTGTCTATCTTTTTAAACTGAAGCTATAATCTACCTGCTATCATTAGTTTTGGATCCATCCACTCGTTTGCTACCATCAGTCTTGATTTTTGCATGCACCCCTTAGGCCTTACAAAATCTAACTATTTTTTTATTATGCATGTCAGATATTGTACACAATCGTACTGAACATGTAGAGAAAAAGAGAAGACCGTTGCGTGCAAATATAATGTCATGCAGATGCTGCTCCATGGTGGGCGAAGTGCCCCCCCCTCTCCTGCATTTCCAGATTGTCCAGAGGAAGATAACTATTTAGATGGAGATTCAGAAGGAGCCAACCACGCCTGTTTACCACCTGAGGTGTTTGCTCTAACCTGGCATGCTGATGTTGGTCATATCATGCATATGGCGCCTTGCATTCCTTACATTATACATCGTATGTGTCGTCAGCTTAGTTTAGATTTGCTTTGTGTGAATGCCACCTGTTTGGTTTCTATATCATACTCCCACCATTCCTAAATATTTGTCTTTTTAGAGATTTCAACAAGTGACTACATATGGAACAAAATGAGTGAATCTACACTCTAAAATATGTCTATATACATCCGTATGTGGTAGTCCATTTGAAATCTCTAAAAAGACAAATATTTAGGAATGGAGGGAGTATATGGGAATTATGCAATGCCATCTTCTTTAGCCAGGCATCATATACGTGAATCATGCAATGCCATCCTATTTAGCTAGTCATCGTGTATGTGAATTGTATCATGCCATATTTTTTCCATAATGTATTCCATTTGTCAACAATTTTTATACATTCATCTACTCTTCCTGTGCATCAGCCATTTGAGTCGGTCATGGGAAAATCTGGAGTGAAAACAAGGTCTTCTGAGTAGTCAGTGCTACCTGTCGATGCAGATTTCTTGCTGGTTACAGATAGCTCCTCAGAGGAGGATTCAGAGAGAGATGACCAGTCGTATCCCCCCCCCAAGGTGCATGCTCTAACTTGGCTGGGTTATATTGCTCATATCATGCATATGGTGTCTTGCATTGCCATTCCATCTGCTTAGATTAGACATGCTTTGTGTGAATGCCTCCTGTTTGCTTTCTATATCAGATATGTGAATTATGCAATGCCATGTTTTTCAACCAGTTATCATATATGTGAATTATGCACCACCATGGAGCCAGGCATCATATATGTGAATTATCTCATGCCATCTTTTTTTTTCATTACGTATTCCATTTGTCGACAATCGTGTATATTGAACTACTCTTCATGTGTATCAGCCATTTGAGCCAGTTATGGAAAAATCTGGAGTGAAAACAAGGTCTTCAGAGCAGGCAATGGTACCTGTTGAAGCATATATCTCGATGGTTACAGGGAGCTCCTCAGAGGAGGATTCAGAGACAGATGACCAGTCCTATATCCCACATGAGGTGTATGCTCTAAGTTACAATGTTTATATTTCTCATATGATGCATATGGTGTCTTGCATTGCTTAGTTTAGACATCATATGCACAATATTGAATTCTATCTGCTTAGTTTAGAGATCATACATGCGAGTGCCAACTGCTTAGTATATGAATCAATTATGTCAATTATATCATGCCATCATGTATAATTAGACAACATGTATGTGAATTATTTCATCCCAACCTATTTTAGAAAGACATCATATCGTTTTGTCATGTCATCCTGTTTAGGTACTCACCATATGTTGAATTATGCCATTATATCCTATTAAGTTATCCATCATATATCTGAAACTGTGGCATGCTATCCTGTTTAGTTAGGCATCATATATGTGAAATTGTGTCATGCTGTCCTGTTTGGTTAGACAACATATATGTGAATTACCACATCTGTCTATCATACAATGTCTGTACGTTCAATTTCTTTTCTTGTTTATCAGCCATTTGAATTGGAGGGGGTGATGGCAGTATCTAAGGGAGCAAAAACCCGTTCTTCACAAAAGACAATGCTACCCGTCGATGCAGATAGAACCATGGTTGTACTGGCCCACAAACTAGCCCCACCACACATAATCGAGACTCTTCCAGATTGCACACTTACACCGTTGGGCAGAGAACCAGCTACAACCCATCTAACCGCAACCCCAACAGATAGTAACCCACTTATAGTTGACAAAGCACCATGTCCACCACAGAGTACGCCCACACGAGCAGTTTGTAAAGCTACTGCAGTGCCCAAAGCACGAAGACCACCGCAGGTAATGCAAACTCCATGTTTAAAGCAGAAGAGCAACTGTTCTCAGGTCAGATTCCGTAGCTATGGTCCATACTCCTTTGTTGTTGCATCACTGTATTTACTCATACCAACTACTTTCGAATTTGAAGGATCCAATTGAAACTCCAATGGTGCAACAGGTATGTTTTAAACCTATTTCTTTAACTAGATTGCTGTTCTAACTTCTTGCTCTATGTTGATTTCAGTTTAAGTTGTATAAACAGTTATGTTCTCATGTGATGCACATTACAAGTGCTGCCAATGCTGTGTAGTTTCTCACACTTATATTCTGTCTATGCTACTGTGTCTTAAAAATATATGAGTTGAACTGTGTCTCTATCTTGATTAGGGAACATAAACTAGAATGATATGGACAATACAGTGACCATAGTACATAGATATATGTTTGTTTCATGTTGTTATCCTGTCCACCTTACTACTGAACCGGTTTACCAAAATGAGTTTGGTATACTACAAGCTAAACCTGTGATGTGTCTGCTTGTTTCTCTTGTAGTATGCAAACAGAATATTGGAGAAGAGCACCCTACTATGCAATGGTAGAGAAAGTAATGCAGATAAGGTTCAAGATAGTGAGACAACCCTGTTGGTCTCCAAGAAAGGTGATAAAAACGTTCTTGTAGACAGTGAGAAAACCCCACAGTCCTGTGTTGATGTAGTGTTCGAGTTACTAGCCAGTACCGCTGGCACAAGCTCTTCGAACTCGCTGCCTGAATCACTTCGGCTTCTTCAGTCTCAGCTACAAGCTGAAAGGCATCAGTCAGCTATGCTGCGGCAAGAAGCCGAAGGACTGAGGAAGTCCCTGCAGAATTCAGATGCGTACTTTCTTGTGCAATGGCAAGCGCTGGAGGATTTAAGCGCCAAACAAGAGAAAGTTAATAAGCTTTCTAAGCATCTTGCCAGCATTATGGGTACCTAGGATATTGTTTCTTGAACTCTTCTGAAGTGGTTTCAGTTCTGGACTTGTTTTGCTGCGGCGTTTATATGCTGCTGTGTTCCCTATATTTGCACTAGTGGCGAACTTTGATGCCCAGTGGATGTAATATGTGTAATAGCCGTGATAGCCTAGCATAAGTTGCTTGATTATTTATTTCCTTGTTGTCTTGTTTATTTGTTTGCTTGTAGTCAGTGCAGTTCTTTTTCCGCGGTTTGCTAGTGGCTGCAATAACCTATTTTTTAAAACTAGGCCACAATAACCATGGGCTAATATTTACTGTAGTGACACTGGGACTCCTACGGGCCGTAGAAACAGTGGGCCTTCTACGGGCCGTAGAAACAGTATGCCTTCTATGGGCCGTAGAAACATTGGGCCTTCTACGAGCCATAGAAACAATGGGCCTTCTATGGGCCGTATCATCAATGGGCCTTATACGGGCCGTATGATCGATTGGCCAAACATGGGCCAATAACAGGCCGCATTATGGCCGTAAATGGGCTAGAATTGGAACCGTCCGTTCATGGGCCAACCATAATGGGCCATCGTTAATAGGCCGTATTTGATGACGCTATGAAAACGGCCCAACGTATTAACGGACCACAAACGGGCGGACTGTAACCATGGGCTAAATTTGGCCCACAAGCAGAAAATGATAGTAATGGGCCGTAAGTAAACGAATGCTGGAAATGAGCCCAAGAATAAATGGGCTCTGAGAAGGCCAAAAGATAACATGGGCTGGAAACTGCCCAACTGAATAACGGGCCCTTAATGGGTATAAAGTGATACACTATTCATTACGGGCCAGTTTCACCACGGCCCGTTAATGGGTGTAAAGTGATACACTGTTCATTGCGGGCGAGTTTCACCACGGGTCGTTAATAGGCCAAGAGTTACATAGGGCCTCATATGGCCCGAAAGACGTCGTGGGCCATACATGGGCCAGAAGTGAAAATGGGCTGGAATGATATTGGATGGCACAAATGACGCTACTGGGCCTAATTCGGATAGGGCCTAACGGGCCTTGGGTTAGCGGGTTGTATATGGGCTATATGTGAACAGGCCATTAACAGGCTTATGGGCTGGCCTGCCACCTTTTGACCAAGTCAAACGGGCCGGCCTTTTCATAGGAATGGGCCTCTGTTGGGCCGTGCCACGTGTCGACGTATCATAGGCGCCTTCTGTCCAATGAGTGGATGACATCTGTCCCAACGATGAGCCGACACGTGTTTCCTCCAGCCAATGATGATTTTACACGTGGAAAATCCCCATTGGTGGGGGCTGTTAACGGGTTATCGGATCCAAAACCCGACCGGATAGCTTAACGGTGTTCCGTTACGGTGGATGCCACGTGTCGGTCACCCTTGACAAAAGCACTTCTGTGACGCACGATTTATCGTCATGGAAGTGGACACTTCCGTGATGATAATTTTGGTAACGTCATGGAACACTTCTACGATAGCACATGTATGACTACCTTGATTCTGTCATAAAATCGTCATGGATGTACATGCATGACAAAAAACGCGACCTACTGTGACAAACACGTATCATCATGGAAGTGTATTTTTTTGTAGTGATATCATCAACATATAGTTGGCACACAAACAACCCCCCTTTGACCTTCTTAGTAAAAAGAGCGGGGTCAATTTTCCCAATTTCGAACCCATGATCTTGCAACAACTCAGTAAGATGCTCATACCACGCACGTGGGGCTTGTTTAAGGCCATAGAGTGCCTTGTTGAGTTGGTACACATGATCGGGGAAGTAGGGATCCTCGAACCCCGGGGGTTGTTTGACATACACCAACTCATTAATGGGACCATTAAGAAAAGCAATTTTCACATCCATTTGTTGCAACTTGAAATTATGATGAGAAGCATAAGCAATCAACAAACGAATAGATTCAAGGCGAGCAACGGGAGCAAAGGTTTCACCGTAGTCGATACCCTCGTCTTGGGAGTAGCCTTGTGCCACCAAACGAGCCTTGTTGCAAACAATGATTCCATGAGCATCTTGCTTGTTCTTGAATATCGACTTGGTTCCAATGACATTATGATTCCCGGTTGGCCTTGGCACTAATTTCCACACTTGGTTGTGCTCGAAGTTGTTGCGTTCTTCATGCATGGCATTGAGCCAATCCGGATCCTCGAGCACCTCATAGACTTTTTGGGGTTCGACACAAGAAACAAACGCGTGATGTTCACAATAGTTTGCTAATTGTCTACGAGTGCTTACCCCCTTTATTAGGCTTCCAACCACATTCTCCATGAGATGACCTTTGGTTGTGAGCTTGGAAGCAATCTTCATGGCAGAACGCAATAATTCCTCCTCGGGTGTGAAAAGAGGAGGGATAACTTGATCATATTGAGCACCGTCTTGAGCTTGTTCTTAATCTTGAGCGTGCTCTTGATCTTGAAATTTCTCGAAAGGGAGAACTTGACCTTGGGTATCACTTGGTTGCTCACCACCATCTTGAGGTTGATCTTGACCTTGATCTTGTTCACGTGGTTGAGGGACTTCACTTTGTTCTTCGGAAGCATGTGGGTCTTAGGTCGGTGATGGCTCCACTTGAGTGGAGCATTGTCCTTCTCCTTTGGCCACAAGGGGTTCCTCAGTGGGTAGGATATGAGCAACACCCATTCTTCTTATGGCTTGGGCAGGAATTTCATCACCTACATCACAAGTACCACTTTGCTCCACTTGGGAGCCATTATTCTCGTCAAACTCCAAGTTACACGTATCCTCAATGAGTCCCGTGGACTTGTTGAGGACATGGTAAGCATGAGAGTTTGTAGCATAACCAACAAATATGCCCTCATGAGCTCTAGCCTCAAATTTAGACAGACGAACACCTTTCTTGAGAATGAAACACTTACACACGAACACCTGGAAGTACTTGAGGTTGGGCTTGTTACCGGTGAGTATTTCGTAAGGAGTCTTGTTCAAGCCTTTGCGGAAATAGAGCCGATTGGATGCATGACATGCGGTGTTGATGGCTTCGGCCCAAAAGTTGTAAGGAGACTTGAACTCCGCCATCATGGTCCTTGCCGCATCCATCAACGTCCGGTTCTTCCTCTCCGCGACACCATTTTGTTAAGGGGTGTAAGGTGAAGAGTATTGATGCTTGATCCCCTCATCACTAAGAAACTTATCCAAGGTGTAGCTCTTGAACTCGGTGCCGTTGTCACTTCTTATTGTCAAGATCTTTGCATCATGTTGACGTTGAGATTCATTTGCAAAGCCGATGACGGTTTGTTGGGTCTCACTCTTCCTCTTGAAGAAATATACCCAAGTATATCTTGAATAATCATCCACAATCACCAAGCAATACTTTCTAACCCCAAGACTATCAAAGGAAGGAGGCCCAAAGAGATCCATGTGAAGGAGCTCCAAGGGTCTCTTTGAGTAGATGATAGTCGTGGGAGGGTGAGCCTTCTCATGTAGCTTTCCTTTGATATAAGCACTGCAGGCACGATCTTTGGCAAAACTAACATTTGTTAGTACATAGACATGGTCCCCCTTGAGAAGACTTTGCAAAGATCTCATATTTACGTGGGCTAAACGGCGATGCCAAAGCCACCCCACATCAACTTTAGCCATTAGGCATGTCACGGTCTTAGTGAGTCACTTCGAAAAGTTAATCACATAAAGACCGTTCTCGACATGCCCAACAAAGGCTACTTTAAGAGTCTTTCTCCACAAGAGGCCACGGTATCAATATCAAAGAATGTGGCAAAGCCCATGAGTGCAAGTTGACGAATGGAAAGTAGATTGTATGCAAGGGACTCAACAAGCATGACTTTCTTGATCGTGAGATCATGAGAAATGACAACCTTGCCAAGACCCAATACCTTAGAAGATGAGGCATCACCCCACTCGACGTTGGTGGGCATAGATGGGATCTTGTGCACGTCCACCACCAAGTCCTTGCTTCCGGTCATATGATTTGTGGCTCCACTATCGAGCAACCATGATCCCCCACCGGAAGCAAACACCTACAAGAGATCAATGCTTTGTTTTAGGTACCCATTTTGTAATGGGTCCTTTGATGTTAGTAACAAGGGTCTTAGGAACCCAAATAGACCATTCAATGTACTCATAAGGAGAACCAGCAAATTTAGTATAAACATGCCCATCACTAGCACGACATAACACATAAGAAGGGTTAAAGTCACCGACTTTGTTGGAAGGGGTGGCATTGCCCTTTTTGACATTACCACCCTTCACATTGTTCTTCTTCTCCTTTGGGGCACCCTCTCTCTCCTTCACAAAAGTTTGCTTGAGAGGGGGAGGTTGTTTGGTCTTGTCGTTCTTCTTCTTGTTCTTGGACTTGGGTGCAAACCCAAATCCCTCTTTGGCCACAACTTCCTTTTGATTGCTCAAAAGGTCATTGAGGTTCTTATCACCTTGTATGCATGACACAAGGCCTTTCTCAAGTTGCTCTTTCAACTTGGCATTCTCCTCCACAAGATGCACATGCTCACAACACGGGTTAGTAGCATTTGCATGATCAATTAATACCATATGAGGAAAGGTGGCTTTCTCCTTGGTTAGCTTCACTTGGAGTTGATCATGAGACTCCTTGAGGCTAGCATGAGCACCCTTCAAGACCTTGTGAGCCTTGTTGAGTATATCAAACTCCTCGTTGAGTCTAGCATGGTCAACCCCAAGTTTAGACTTCTCGGAATTTAGCACACGAGATACAACAAGAGCATGATCAAGATCTTTCTTTAATTTAGCATGGTCATCATTGTGTGACTCCTCAAGAGCCAAACGATGAACACGCTCTTCCTCAAGAGCATTAGAGAGATCCGATATCTCATCGGCATAGGCACGACTATGACCTTCCATCTTAGAGATGGTTTCTTCATGAGCCTCGATCATGTCATTGGCTTCACCAAGTTGTTCCAAGAGAGCAACGAAGTGCTTCTTGGATTTGCCCTTGAGCTTACTCATAAAAGACTCAAATTCATTTACTTCCTCATTCGACCCCTCACTTTCATCAATGCAATCCTTCAAGGAGGGATTAGTAATGATGGTGGTTTTGATGTTGGGGGTTACCTTGTTGGTGGCTTTAGCCATGAGGCACTTGGCGGTGATGTTCTCGTTGGGTGAGTCAAAGAGAGACACCGGTGGAGTTGTGGCAATGGCAACAGAGGCCATGGACATGGCTTCACGATCTTCATCATCATCATCATCCTCATGGTATTCTTCTTGAGCCACCAACCCTTTAGTTTGAGTCTTCTTGGTGAAGTTGTTCTTGTTGGGGAAGGACTTGGCTTTGTATTTTTGGATGAGCTTGCCACCATTGTCTTCCCTCTTCTCATAAGGGCACTCCGCAACAAAATGGCTCACATTGCTACAGTTGTAGCATGTTCTCACATGTTGCTTGCCCTTGAAACCACTTGAGTTGTTCTTGTTGAAGTTGGACCTTGTGTTCTTCTTGCTCCAAAATTGCCTTGAAGCAAGAGCCATGTGCTCATGGTAGTCATACTTAGTATCTTCGGGGTTGCTCTCCTCTTCTTCCTCTTCATCCTCTTCTTCCACACTAACCTTAGACTTCATGGCAAGGTTGGGCTTCTTTGCTCTTTGAGAACGCAACACCGTATTGTCGGCGGTCTTGTCCAAGACCCTCATTGCTACAAACTCATCCAACACTTCACTCGAGGACAAGGTGTGGAAGTCCGGCCTTTGACGGATGACGGAGGACATGGCCTTGTGGTAGGGCATCATGGCCTTGAGGAACCTGCGCTTGATCCAATTGTCATCCGTATCCTTGATCCCATGATCTCGGAGTGAGACCACGAGAGTGGTTAATCTCCTGTAGAGATCGCGAGGTTCTTCGTCTTCATTCATTGCAAACTCATTGGCTTCATCTTGTACCACTTCATAGTTGGAGCGTTGAATGCTTACGCTTCCCTTGTAGAGGGAAACAACATGGTGCCATGCTTCCTTGGCCACAGTGAAGGGTCGGAGGTGAGCAATGTCTTCGGGTGGAATTGCATCTTGAAGGATGAAGAGATCATTCTCATTGAATTGATTATCCACGGCTTCTCTCGGAGTGAAGTTGCGTCGATCATGCGGATAGAAACCTTCCTCAATGATTCTCCAAAGGTTAATATTAACATGATTTAAATGACGTTTAAAGCGGTAAACCCAAGAATCAAAATCCTCATTCTTCACAATCTTGGGAGGAGAACCCGTGCTACGTCTTGAGCTTGCGTTGGTTTTCCTTGAAGAGGAAAGGGTGATGCAGCAATAGTAGCGGAAGTATTTCCCTCAGTTTTTGAGAACCAAGGTACCAATCCAGTAGGAGGCTCCTCAAAAGTCTCACGCACCTACACAAACAAACAAAGAACTTGCAACCATCGCAATAAAGGGGTTGTCAATCCCTTCACGGCCACTTGTGAAAGTGAGATCTGATAGAGATAGTATGATAAGATAAATATATTTTTGGTATTTTATAATATAGATAAGAAAAGTAAAGATGCAAATAAAAGTAGATTGAAAGCTTATATGATAAAAGATAGACCTGGGGGCCATAGGTTTCACTAGTGGCTTCTCTCAAGATAGCATAAGTATTACGGTGGGTGAACAAATTACTGTCGAGCAAATGATAGAAAAGCGAATAATTATGAGATTATCTAGGCATGATCATGTATATAGGCATCACGTCTGTGACAAGTAGACCGACTCCTTCCTGCATCTACTACTATTACTCCACACATCGACCGCTATCCAGCATGCATCTAGAGTATTAAGTTCATAAGAACAGAGTAACGCATTAAGAAAGATGACATGATGTAGAGGGATAAACTCATGCAATATGATATAAACCCCACCGTTTTATCCTCGATGGCAACAATACAATACGTGCCTTGCAACCCCTACTGTCACTGGGTAAGGACACCGCAAGATTGAACCCAAAGATAAGCACTTCTCCCATGGCAAGAAAGATTAATCTAGCAGGCCAAACCAAACTGAATTCGAAGAGACTTGCAAAGATAACTCAATCATACATAAAAGAATTCAGAGGAGATTCAAATATTTCTCATAGATAAACTTGATCATAAACCCACAATTCACCGGATCTCGACAAACACACCGCAAAAAGAGTTACATCGAATAGATCTCCACAAGAGAGGGGGATAACATGGTATTGAGGTCCAAAAAGAGAGAAGAAGCCATCTAGCTAATAACTATGGACCCGAAGGTCTGTGGTAAACTACTCACAACTCATCGGAGGGGCTATGGTGTTGATGTCGAAGCCCTCCGTGGTCGATTCCCCCTCCGACAGAGCGCCGGTGAAGGCTCCAAGATGGGATCTCATGGATATAGAAGGTTACGGCGGTGGAAATTGTTTTTCGTTGGATCCCCGGATGTTTTTGGGGTACGTGGGTATATATAGGAGGAAGAAGTACATCGGTGGCCGCCCGAGGGGCCCACGAGACAGGGGGCGCGCCCTGTAGGGGTGGGCGTGCCCTCCACCTTCGTGGCCGCCTCAGCTGCTTCTTGACTTGCACTCCAAGTCCTCTGGATCACGTTCGTTCCAAAAATCATGCTCCCGAAGGTTTCATTCCATTTGGACTCCGTTTGATATTCCTTTTCTTTGAAATACTGAAATAGGCAAAAAAACTGCAATACGGGCTGGGCCTCCGGTTAGTAGGTTAGTCCCAAAAATGATATAAATGTGTAAAATAAAGCCCATTAACATCCAAAAGGGGTAATATAATAGCATGGAACAATAAAAAATTATAGATACGTTGGAGACGTATCAAACATCCCCAAGCTTAATTCCTGCTCGTCCTCGAGTAGGTAAATGATAAAAACATAATTTTTGATGTGGAATGCTACCTAGCATAATTCTCAATGTAATTTTCTTTATTGTGGCATGAATGTTCAGATCCAAATGACTCAAAATAAAAGTTCATATTGACATAAGAAATAGTAATACTTCAAGCATACTAATCAAAGGAATCATGTCTTCTCAAAATAACATGGCTAAAGAAAGTTATCCCTACAAATTCATATAGTCTGGCTGTTGCTCTATCTTCATCACACAAAGTATTTAATCATGCACAACCCCGATGACAAGCCAAGCAACTGTTTCATACTTTAGTAATCTCAAACTTTTTCAACCTTCACGCAATACATGAGCGTGAGCCATGGACATGGCACTATATGTGGAATGGAATGGTGGTTGTGGAGAAGACAAAAAAGGAGAAGATAGTCTCACATCAACTAGCACTACAAAAGAAAATACACTTCAGTGATGATACATGTTTGTCACAGTAGGTCGCATTTTTTGTCATGCATGTACATGCATGACAAATTTATGACAGAATCAAGATAGTCATACCTGTGCTGTCGTAGAAGTGTTCCATGACATTACCAAAATTATAATCACGGAAGTGTCCACTTCCATGACGATAAATCGTGCGTTAAAGAAGTGCTTTCGTCAAGGGTGACTGACACGTGGCATCCACCGTAACGGAACGCTGTTAAGCTATCGGGTCGGGTTTTGGATCCGATAACCCGTTAACAGCCCCAACCAATGGGGATTTTCCATGTGTAAAATCATCATTGGCTGGAGGAAACACGTGTCGGCTCACAGTTGGGACAGATGTCATCCACTCATTGGACGGAAGACGCCTATGGTACGTCGACACGTGGCACGGCCCAACAGAGGCCCATTCCTGTGAAAAGGCCGGCCCAGTAAAAATTAGCAGGCTAGCCCATATAAGGCCTACTTGTGTTAGGTCCATTTAAGCCCACGACCCATACGAGATGAGCCAATTCGGCCCGTCAACGGCCCATTAAAGATTTGACACCATTGCAGCCCATCGTCAGTTCGAGCCCGTTAATAGCCCGCTATATATCTGGGCTCAATATCGGCCCGATGAGATTTCGGCCTGTTAACGGCCCGTTTAATGGATGGGCCAATTTTCAGGATGTACATCTTTCGGCCTTTTAGCGACCCGTTTAAAGGTTGGGCTAGTTTCCGGCCCGGTGTGTCTTTCAGCCTGTTGAGGACCCATAAATCTGATGGGCCATTTGTTGTCGGACCTGAGTTTCAGCCTTTTAGCGGCCCATTTAAGTGTTGGGCCAATTTTCTGGCCCGGTGTCACTTTCAGCCTGTTGACGACCCATAAATCAGTTGGGCCATTTTTAGTCGGATCTGAGTTTTGGCCTTTTAGCGACCCATTTAAGTGTTGGGCCAATTCCCGGCCCTATGTGACTTTCGGCCTGTTAACGGACCATAAATGAGTTGGGACATTTGTAGTCGGACTTTAGTTTTGGCCCTTTAACGGCCCATGCCCTTCATGGTCCAATACCAGCCCGGTTTCTCTTTCGGCCTGCTAAAGGCCCACAACACAGTTGGGCCATTTACAATACGACCTGACTTTTGGCCTCTTAGCGGCCCATGGTCTTCATGGTCCAGTACAAGCCTGCTGTCTCTTTCGGCCTGCTAAAGGCCTACAGTATAGTTGGGCCATATGTAGCCCAAACTTAGTAATGGCCTGTTAACGACTCGTGAAATAAACTGGGGCCACCTGTTGCCCGCTTCGATGTCGGCCTGTTAGCGACCCGGGAGGTAAGAGGGCCGACCATTAACTTTCGGCCTAGTAACGGCCCATTAACTTAATGGGACCACTAAAGTTTGTACATGTCTTTAGGCCAAATTAGATAATTTGAGCCCATTACGACGAGCAATTATGCACAGGACCAAAACCGACCATGCAAAGGTACGACATACAGGGAATAACGTTGCACATCCAGCATATATTACAGGAAATTACATCCACTGGGCAATCAAAGATTGATGCCAGTGCAAATAAATGAGCAGAACCTAACCATCTACAACGTCACAATCTGCAACCTCAGCACAGATGACGCCCATAAGCATGTGGGCAAGTTCTTTCTGCTTTGCTACACTGTCTCTGAAAACATTGATCAGTTGTTGTGTCGCACAACTCTACACCTCTGATTCATCCACCATTTCCATCATTGTTTCAGCCATTAATTGGTTCACAAACATACATTTATTTCGTTGCATTCGAGATAGAGGATACTGAACAGATTCAGATGGAGATTTTGGCTGGCTTGTATTATTGATAGTGGAGAGTGTCTCGACCACTGCATCATAACATAAGTTAGGACGGGAACCAAACAGATTAATCATGAGTTATTGCCATATTACCTGGCCTAGATTTACTAGAAAGAAACAATGGGATTGCCTTGCTATTTTCAGAGTTTGTCTTCTTATCTTCAGCAGCCTGCACAAAATTAACACACTAGCATTGCTATCATTGGCCAAGTCAGATAATAGGAAAGCAACATTGACACAATGAACGTTTGGGCAAGTAGCCTACACAAAATTAGCACAATATGGCACAGCTATCATCAGCCAGGTAAGGTAGTACGAAAGCAACATTGACACAATGAATGAATGGGCAACCAGAGAAGCACTACAATTCAGTAATGTGCGTGATATGAGATAGTACATTCATGCAGCTCAGTATGCAAAACTACCAGGCAGTTTTCCTTACAAAAATCAACATTGGCGCCTTTAACATTTTGCTACAACTAATTTTAGATCAGATAAAGGTTAGATTCACGCCGATTAACAAAATACATGTTGATGTAAAAATATAGTGATATACAACATGTACTTACATCAGCATTGGAGCACAGAGAATTCCCGCAAGATATTTTCCTCGAATACGATCCCAATGGAGGAAGTCTTCTATCGATTAACCTTATTTTCTAAAAGAGAGATGGGTAAGAAACATGTACAAAATATGATCAGAATGCTATAAAATTTCATGATGTGAGGATACGCACACGCTTCTTAGAATGGAGTTGACATTCTTTTGCTGGACTGGAGCGGACTAGTTCTTTGGCCACTGGAATCTGCTTATTATCAGTGGGAGTTGGGTTTCTCTGTGCTGGAGCAGTATCTATGAAAAATGGAGTTGGTTTATTATCTCCTGGCGTTTGGATCTTTTGCAAAGACCTGGTTTGTAACCCTTCAGATTCTAACAGAGCAGTCTTCCCCTTGCATGCCTTATATAGAAGAATGGTGATTCAGTTATAAAACATGCTACAGCAGAGATGGAATAGGTACTGAAGAATAGAAAGGCATGACATATTGACATGTATTCCCTCCATCTAGAAATAAATGGACGGGTCTAGGCATATTTCAGTTCTAGATGCATCCAGTTTTATCCATTTCTGTGACATTTAATCCGGACGGAGGGAGTATGATGTAAGAGCTAGGGATACGACAGGACAACTGAGATAGTCCTGGATTAGGGTGTGTCCGGATAGCCGAACTATCACCTTTGGCCGGACTCCTGGACTTTGAAGATACAAGATTGAAGACTCCGGATGGGACTTTCCTTGGCGTGGAAGGCAAGCTTGGCGATACGGATATGTAGATCTCCTACCATTGTAACCGACTCTGTGTAACCCTAACCCTCTTCGGTTCCTATATAAACCAGAGGGTTTTAGTTCGTAGGACGAAGAAAAATCATGCCATAGGCTAGCTTCCAGGGTTTAGCCTCTCTGATCTCGTGGTAGATCTACTCTTGTACTACCCATATCATCAATATTAATCAAGCAGGAGTAGGGTTTTACCTCCATCGAGAGGGCCCGAACCTGGGTAAAAACATCGCGTCCCTTGTCTCCTGTTACCATCCGCCTAGACGCACAGTTCGGGACCCCCTACCCGAGATCCGCCGGTTTTGACACCAAAATTGGTGCTTTCATTGAGAGTTCCTCTGTGTCGTCATCTTTAGGCCCGATGGCTCCTCCGATCATCAACAACGATGCGGTCCAGGGTGAGATTTTTCTCCCCGGACAGATCTTCATATTTGGCGGCTTTGCACTGTGGGCCAATTCGCTTGGCCATCTGGAGCAGATTGAAAGCTACTCCCCTGGCCATCAGGTCAGATTTGGAAGTTTGAACTACACGACTGACGTCCGCGGAGACTTGATCTTCGACGGGTTCGAGCCACAGCCAAGCGTTCCGCACTGTCACGATGGGCATGATCTAGTTCTGCCGCCAAACAGTGCCCTGGAGGCCGCACCAAAGTCCGCTCCGACCCTTAGCTCGGAGCCAACTGCGCCGACTAAGGACGGGTGGTTGGACACCGCCTCGGGGGCTGCAATCTCTACGGCGATTGAGCCGAACACCAACCCTGTCCCTCGCGAAGCTTGTGACTCCAAGGTGCCGAACTCCTCTCCGGACTCCGAAGCTTCCGCGCCCCTGCCAATCGAATCCGATTAGGCGCCGATCATGGAGTTCACCACCGCGAACATCTTTCAGCACTCGCCCATTGGCGACATCCTAAATTCACTAAAGTCTCTCTCTTTATCAGGACAGCCCTGGCTGGATTATGGTCAGCAAGGCTGGGATGCGAACGACAAAGAAATTCAAAACCCACCCACCACCCACTTCGTAGCCACTGTCGAAATTTTAAACGACGGCAACAGTGATCTAAACCTGCTATACCAGGACACAATCCGCAAAATGGGGATAGACCCAACCAAAATTTGCCATAGCAACACTTCCTTTCAAGGGGTAATGCCAGGCCCATATGCCCATTGTACGGGCTCTCTACTGCTAGAAGTTGTGTTCGGCTCACTCGACAACTTCCGCCGCAAAAAGTTAACCTTCCACCTTGCCCCATTTACAAGTAGCTATCAAGTACTACTGGGACGCGAAGCTTTCGCTCGCTTTAACGCAATACCTCATTATGCATCCCTTACACTTAAAATGCCCGGTCCACGAGGCATCATCTCCTTAAAGGGAAATATCGAGTGTTCCTCGAGCGCGAAAGATTGTGTGACTGCCTTGACAGCCACACACTAAAAACAACTTCACTAAGCAAAGCACCTAAGTAGGTCGTTCGGACCCCGGACACGGTTAGACGAGTCTGGCGTAAACATACAAGGGGCTCCGCGCATGTAAAAAAAGAGACAATAAAGCTCAATTTTATTCATTCTTTGAATTGTACTTTGTTTATTTAATATAATGTACATTTTTGCACGATATTTTTCAACTAAGTTCCCCTCTTTTACAGATGAACACCGTGCTACACCTGTCCAGGATACGGCACAACAGAGACACAGGCGCAGACGTGTAGTAGGGACCCGTGACAAGGATTCTTTTTAGATTAAGACCCTGCGTAAACCTTTTTTACTGTCTCTTATTGATACACATCCCCTGGTTTCTTGCTATAACCAAGGAGGAGGCTGACGTTTTGGCATGGGCCACGTCAGAATTTTGCGCGTACCTGGACACCAGGGGCTTATTACCAAGGGCGTTGTTCGGCCCGTTTTCATAAAGAGCGAATACCTTAGGGAGTGTTCGGCGTCTCGAGTTAGGCCTTATATGCATCAGCTCCGAATCATGTCTTTGGTCAAATGTTGGGTTTGCCCGGCTCCTGTGTTTTGCTGCCTTACGTTCCGCTCTATCGGCTAAGGCGGCACCAGGAGAACTACTGCGATTGTGCCCCGGTTCGGCCAGGCGAGCACCTCAGTAGAGAAAGTCGAAAACTGACTATCATGATATAGCGTGAGACTGGTCAACCACTCGATGACTCGCTAGAATCTATAGGATTCCTCCGCATTGACGAAGGACCGTTTCTCGGCCAGGCACATACGCGCCCCAAATTCGGGTGAGCGCGGTGCCACTAGGGGCTATATCGTAGCCCCACTGTCAAACTCCTATGGCTAAGTGAAAGTGATAAAGCATTATAGTCCGGTTGCCTAGTTTGCTGCGCTACCACCTCCTTTATAGGACCAAGACGTTGGATCAAGTGTGAAAATGCGCCTTTTTGCAAACACCCCTGCATTATATGCGTGGGGGCTGAAGCCGAAGACTGCCATCTTTCAGGTTATATATACATATACATTAGCGGCCACACAGGAGGTATTTTAATTCTTGAAAGGCACAAGTATAAAAAGCTCTTATATTCCATCGATACATTGTTTCACAATAATACATGTCATTCGAACATAATATCCTTCGAGCAGTGTGTCTCTATTAAACGAGCGCCATGCAGAACTTCCTGAAAATAGTGCTCGACAGGTACTCGGCTTCCGTCCGAATCTTGGGATGCAACATCGGTGGCCTTCATCTCCGCCCAGTATGTCTTGACACGGGCAAGAGCAATCCGCGCACCCTGTATGCATGCCTACCTCCTCATTGCATTGATATCGACATCGCACCAAGGAACTGCTGCACCAAGCCAAAATAACTCTTCGGCTCGGGCCTTTTCGGCCACAAAAGACTCACGACATCCTTCATGGCAAGTCTGGATAACCTATTCAGCTCCGCCCATTCGGTCAAGCGATCGGTTATGGAAGTGGGCGCTCTGGATTATGGAACTGCGACCAAAAAACGTTTTCCATTTCGTGATCTTTTTTATCTCGGAAGTGTTCGGCCGCGTCCGCGGCACTTGCCGCCAGGTCCAGATAAGCATTCTCCACACTCCACAGCCGGTCCAACTGGGCATATTTAGGATCCACGAATCTCCTCCGCAGCAGAAAGGGCTTTCCAGCCGCGATATCTCCGGCCTGACGCCGCTCATCCTTCATAGCTCTCATCGCAGAGCGAGCATCCTTGGCCTCGGTAGTGGCCTTCTTTAGGTCCTCTTGCACCACTCGATCATCTTTTTCAAGAAGCTTGTAGCGGTCGGCAGCATTCTTTAACTTCAAGGCCATCTCGGCCATTTCCTTCTTGCTTTGGTAGTGAGCAGCCTGTTCGGCTTTTAGCTCTTCGGCCGCCTTTAAGGCAGCCACATCACTCTTTCTGGTCTGCTCCTTGGCTCGGGCGAGCTCCGCCTGAAGGTTCTCCATGGCAGCGGCACCATCTGCATCAAGCATACATGTTGTAAGGCACGGGTATCAATCTCCCTTACCAGGTGTCCGCGGAGAAATTGCATACCTTGTGACTCGTCAAGTCGCTTATTGACAAGCCCGATGTCGGCATCTGCCACGTCAAGTTGCCGCTTCAGTTCGACAAAATCATCAGTCCGACTAGCCACCGGACCCTTCGCCACCTACATAGGTAGGGCGGCATATTATACCTGGGATTATGATCCTCGGCGCGCTGTCATTTTTGACAACACACCGAGCCTCAGGGGCTACTATCTACACAGGGCGCATGTTATATGCAGAACTGTTAGAAGGTACATCATTTTGCGTACCTCAAAGCCTGTCAGTAAACTTCTGACGGCTTCGTGCAATCCGCTCTCCGCGGATGAAATCCTTTCAACCACCGTACCCATTAACGCACAGTGATCTTCTGAGATAGACGCTCGCCCGAGCAGATCCTTCAGCTCCTCCGATCGTACACCAGGTGGTGCCAGACTCGTCCGATGGACTTTTTCGAAAGCCGGACGCGGAGGGCTTTGAGGGGACATACGACTGCCTTCCGGCCCCGCCGGACTCGAAGAAACCCTCCGTGACGACACCTCAGGGTCGCCCGCCTTGCAAGACGGTACGGCAGGGGGAGGCGTTTCGCTCTCTATCATCTCCTGACGAAGATCCCCCGAAGATGAGCTCTGCTGAGAAGGGCTGAGGTCCGAACTACAAGGTAAAATTTCGGTGATATTCATCAGAAATAGGGCAGGGATATCCTTTATTTTAAAATAAACTCCCCTTTTTACTTACGGCTTGGTAGAGGGCTAGTCCCCTTGGGGGTATAATGCGACCGAGGCATCTCTCGGCGCAGGACCCTCTGGCGAAGATTTCTTCCCCCGCTTTGAGACCATGGTCTCCGGGTTTTCAGAGGCGGTCCTCTTCTTCCCTTGGAGGGAGGGATTCTCGATCCCCCCTCTCCTGACAGCCTCCTTTGCGGAGGCGGTAGCTTCCTTGTTCCCCCCTTCGCTCTCTTCCGAAGGCGCAACCTCCAGCATCCTGGTTAACACGGGATCCGGCGTGGTCTCAGGGAGGGGGGGCGGACACCTGATTAACTTTGCCTTCGCTATCCACTCCTGTTCAAGGAATAGCTCCTTTAAAGGGCAAAGTTCGTAATAAATACGGGATAGTGTGTTTGGATACAGGGCTACTTACTTGAGTATCCGGGCGATTGCAGCTCAGGCCCGCGTCCTCGGTCAAGTCCGGACACATCGTTTGTGATTCGAAGAGAAGCTTGTACATCTCCACGGGCGTCACGCCCATAAAATGTTGGAGAGCTCGTGGTCCCTCCGGGTTAAATTCCCATAGGCGGAGGGGGCGACGTTTGCAGGGCAGGATGCGACGAATCAGCATGACCTGCGCTACTACGACCAGAGTGATCTCCCTCTCTAGGAGGTCCCGAATGCGGCCCTGCAACAAGGGCACATCCTTGGACGGCCCCTAGTCAAGTCCTTTATTAACCCATGACGCCAGCCGCGGTGGAGGACCCGAGCGAAAGGCAGGTGGCGCCACCCATTTGGTGCCCCTGGGAACTGTGATATAAAACCACTCTTGCTGCCATAGGCCGAGCTCCTCTTGAAAAAGCCCTCGGGCCACGGAGCATCAGCATTCTTGCTTATAACAGCCCCTCTGCACTCTGCCTGCTGCCCCTTGATCATCTTCGGCTCCACCTTGAAGGTCTTGAGCCGCAATCTGAAGTGAGGGGTAATGCGGAGGAAGGCTTCGCATACGACAATGAACGATGAGATGTGGAGGATGGACTCTGGATCCAAGTCATGAAATTCCAACCCATAATAAAACATGAGCCCCCTCACGAAGGGGTCCGTCGGGAAGCCTAGCCCCCGAAGAAAGTGAGACGCGAACACTACGCTTTCGCTGGGCTTGGGAGTGGGAATAACCTGCCCTTGGGCAGGTAGCCTATGCGAAATTTCGCCAGTTAGATACCTGGCATCTCTTAACTTCAGCACGTCTTCCTCCATAACGGAGGAAGGCATCCACCGGCCTTGCAGGTCGGAGCCGGACATCATCGAAGGTCCGAAGCGCCTGAATTTGGAGCTTTGGGTGTTGGAACTCGAGGCGAGGGGCGGATTCGATTGAGATTGAAAGAAAGGAGCGGGGCCTTGGTCTCTTTATAAAGAGGTTGAATACCAAGAGCCTCCCCCGTGATCGTTCGGGACTCGCCCTCGATAGAGGGGGTGTGCCAACGGGCACGATTGGGTTACCCACGCCTGTATTGATGAGAATCCCGGAATAAGGGGACACGATCTCTGCTTTGACAAGACGTGCCAAGGAAACCGCCTCGCTAAACACGCCGAGGTGGGACAGTAAAAACGATTCGAATAAAGGCTTGGCCATGGTGTGATGTCACGCCACGGAATACGTCAGCAGATTGAATTTGTGTAAATATTATTCTCTCTATGGTGGTATGTGGAACTTATTTTGCAGAGCCGGACACTATCCCTGTGTTCAGAATCTTCTATGAAGTATTCGGAGGAGGAACCCGCCTTGCAATGCCGAAGACAATATGCGCGCCGGACTCGTCGTCATTGAAGCCTGGTTCAGGGGCTACTGAGGGAGTCCTGGATTAGGGGGTGTCCGGATAGCCGAACTATCACCTTTGGCCGGACTCCTGGACTTTGAAGATACAAGATTGAAGACTTCGTCCCGTGTCCGGATGGGACTTTCCTTGGCGTGGAAGGCAAGCTTGGCGATACGGATATGTACATCTCCTACCATTGTAACCGACTCTGTGTAACCCTAACCCTCTTCGGTGCCTATATAAACCGAAGGGTTTTAGTCCGTAGGACGAAGAACAATCATGCCATAGGCTAGCTTCTAGGGTTTAGCCTCTCTGATCTCGTGGTAGATCTACTCTTGTACTACCCATATCATCAATATTAATCAAGCAGGAGTAGGGTTTTACCTCCATCGAGAGGGCCCGAACCTGGTTAAAAACATAGTGTCCCTTGTCTCTTGTTACCATCCGCCTAGACGCACAGTTCGGGACCCCCTACCCGAGATCCGCCGGTTTTGACACCGACAACAACATAGTAAAAAAACACTGAAAAACCCACTGCAGAACCAAAGTTTTCAAACCCACTGATATGAGATAGTACACTCATGCAGCTCAGGATGCAAAACTACCAGGCAGTTTTCCTTACAAAAATCAACATTGTGGCCTTTAATCATACATTTTGCTACAACTAAATTTAGATCAGATAAACGTTGGATTCACGCCGATCAATAAAATACATGCTGATGTAAAAATATAGTGATATACAACAGGTACTTACATCTACATTGGAGCATAGAGAATTCCTGCAAGAATCTTTCCTGGTAAACGATACCATTGCAGAAATTCTTCTATCTGTTAAGCTTATTTTCTAAAAGAGAGATGGGTAAGAAACATGTAGAAAATATGATCAGCATGCTATAAAATTTCATGATGCAAGGATACGCACACGCTTCTTAGAATTGAGTTGACATATTTTTTCTCGACTGGAGCGGACTAGTTCTTTGGCCACTGGAATCTGCTTATTATCAGTAGGAGTTGGGTTTCTCTGTGCTGGAGCGGTATCTATAAAAACTGGAGTTGGTTTATTATCTCTTGGCGTTTGGATCTTTTGCAAAGGCCTTGTTTGTAACCCTTCAGATTCTAACATAGTCGTCTTCCCCTTGCATGCCTTGTATAGAAGAATGGTGCGTTAATTATAAAACATGCGACAACAGAGAGATGGAATAGGTACTAAAGAATAGAAAGGCATGACATATTGACATGTATTCCCTCCATCCGGAAAAAAATGGATGGGTCTAGGCATATTTCAGTTCTAGATACATCCTTTTTTATCCATTTCGGCAACATGTAATCCGGACGGAGGGAGTATGGTGTAAGAGCTAGGGATACGACAGGACAACACAATAAAAAAAAACTAGTTGAATGTAAAACTATATGCTAGCGGAATACATACAGAAATAACCAAGGCAACATACACGTGTATGATTGGGAAAATAAGATGGCATTGCAACAGAGCACTAGAACAACACTTCAATGTAAAAAAACATGGTATGGCAGACAGATGAAGTACATACTGATGAATAACAATGCATAAGATATTCAGAAGCATGATGTCCAAATTAAGAAGATGGCATTCCGATAGAGTAGAATGACAGTACTTGACTTTGAAAACATGTTATCATGAATGGAGTAGGTACTGAAAAACAGGAAGGCATGACATCTTTACATGCATGATCAGCATGCTAAGCACATGGCATTGCAACAGAGTAGATACACTCCAGGACATTATATGCATGTTGTACCCATATCACAGGCCAAGTTAGAGCAAGGACCTTGTGGGGTGAAGAGGATTCATCATCTTTCTGCAAGTCTTCTGAAGAACTGCCTTTACATGTTCCATCATATTGGGTATCATTGACATCAAGTTTATTGGCCTTTACCTTGCTCCGTGAGGTTCTTGTGGATATATCAGTGTGTGCAATTATATCTGACATGCATGGAAGACAACTAGTAGTTAGATTTATGTAAATGAGTGCCTGTAGGAGATGACATAAATAGTAGGACTGGGGTTAACTAGCAGCAACAGGTCTCATAAACAAAAGGGAGAACACAGATGAAAGCTACAAAATATGTATCATTTGTACTCGAGATTAACTAGATGGCACACAAAAGTATTAAAGAACAACATAGGTAATACTAGAAGTGGTATAATACTATAATCACCAGCCTATGGGATAGCATTGGCTGATGGATGATAACTATGGAACAGCATTACCTAAAGAACAAGTATCTTAGCTGAACTATGGAACAGCGTGAACTCCTGAACAAGACCCATAAGAGATCAGCATGAATATACAGTGAAATGTGATGATCTATTTTCCGTGCTTAGATGAATAACAAAGCCATAAATGTTGCACACAAGTAATATGAGGGTACAACCTATCTGGCTGCCATCCATAGGAGTGAGCATCATGTGCTGACTTGCCGATGGCCCTGCAGTTGTTGTGGCTATCCATGTCGGGCACGCGCATTCGATGCAGGGAACTGTTGAGTGGGGACTGTAGCTCCCTTCTGGTGTATGCTTCCCTTGTTGGAGCAGCTGCGGTGAGTCGAAAGACGGTGTGTCCGAAGATGCAGATAACGCATAAAGTTAAGAACGACATATCTCTTTGATCCGAAGAAATACACTAAGAGATCAACAGCAAGGTATGAGAGTGGTCACACATCTATTGACTGAAGACTAAATTAGGGTCACACGATTTTATTTTAGTTTGGTACTGTCCGATCTACACCGGATGGCTTGATGTCCGTCTTGTGCCTCCCGGCTGACACTGTTTGGAATCTTCCCCGAAGAGCCAGCAACCAACGGCAGAGCAGCCTGCCTCTGCCGTCCGTGGCCCCATCCAAAACCCCGCTCCCCGCCCCACCGCACTGCCGTGGTTGCGCCGCCCCCGGGCCAATCCACAAAGACTCCCCATCATCCAGATCTGGCGGCGGCAGTACCTTAAACCCATGCAACTCTAAAAGATAGCCATCTAAGCACTGCTTCCATGGCGAACTTGCGGCCCCGCACCCTTACGTTAGACACCAGCCAACCGGCAGCCTAGGAGCTCCGCTGCCTCAAGGGGTGTTGCTTCCCATTGGGAATCGATTGGCCCAGAATAAAAATTCAGACAACTGACGCCTAAATAAAGTGATTTCAGATGAGGGTGCGACCTATCTGGCGGCATGGTGAAGTAGGTAGGTCCAGCTACCGAGTCGGTGAGGCCGGCGCGGTTGCGGTGGTGACCGGCGGCAGGGAAAGAGCGATGTCGCGATGGTCGATGGCTACGTGGAAGCAGCGCCAGGACTCTGGACGGATCTGAAGTTGGAGCTGCTCTGGCCCCGTGAACAACGGCGGGGGTGAATCGGCTCCGGTACGGTTCACGTGGCCGTCGTCGAGGCAGCACCAACAACATGGAGTAAGAGGCAAACGGCCTAGTGCACGGCGGCAATTGGACAACATCTCTGGCATTAGGGACGAGAGCGGCTGTGAAATTGGTGCGGTGGGGGCGCCATGGAGGTGGGGCTGAGATTTCGCGGCTCGGGAGAAGGGAGCTTCCAGGGGAGAAGGTGATTTGGCGCCCACGAGGTATGGATGGGGGCGGGCGGGGGGGAATTGGGAGGGGAGTGGAACCATGTCTTACGGACGCATTTGTCTGAAATGTGAGGGGGAGTTACAGTTCTACCCTTGCCTATAGGCTTCTCGGCTTGGGTCTGTGTACTGAGGGTCGGGGATAGTAGAGTAACTTTGCTTCTCCCCAAATAGTGGGCGGGAGTGATTTCAGGCGAGGAGGGCGTGTTTTGAACTATAGTGGGCGCGAGCGAATCCGGGCGAGGAGAGCGTGTTTTGAAATAGTGGGCGCGAGCTATTTCGGGCGAGGAGAGCGTGTTTTGCCGACCATGGTTTATGAATTATTTGGCACATGTCATTTCGGCCGAGGAGAAGGCGCGCTTGGATGAAGTTACGAACCTACCCTTGATGTACAACGGGCCAATTGATGCGTGTCCCACATAGGACGGTAATTTCGCGTCTCCCATTTATTTGCTCGGGCGAATTCCACCGAGCAGAGAGGATGTTTAACGGTCCGTTCAAATTTTGGGAGAACGATCATCCACGTCTACCTTACCAAGTCGATTCGAATCAAATTTTGAAATATTAGCTTGCCACTTCATTTTTAGATGGAGAGATGATGCTCGGGAGTAATGTGTACATGCTCGTTGCTAGCGATTTACTATATGACAAATAGTTGACCCACTCAAAAACGTGAATCAAACCCAAAATGAAATATCTCGATTCAATGAACTAGGTTGTTCACTAGGTCAAAATAGTGAACTAAATCCAAAATTGAACACCTCAATTGAGTAGCATGTTGTACAGTATTATAGTACTCCATGAACATGTTGAAAGTCAAATTAATGAACTTGTTTGATATACGCATATATCCGTTCATGTGTGGATTGCATACAACATGGTCTCCAATTTAAATATTTGAATGCAAGTTTATATTAGTCTTTGATGCATAAAACGCGACCTCCCCCTCTCCCGGACTCCTGTTCTCTCTCTCTCTCTCTCTCTCTCTCTCTCTCACTCTCTCGCTGACAATCTTCAATTCTGTCGCACGCATCCGACACAAAAA
>NC_057810.1:494129619-494192532 GCF_018294505.1 Triticum aestivum
TCGTACGCACACAAATTCCTTGGCTCTTTGCCCGTAACTCTCTCACGTACCACTATGTCGTCTCGGAGCTCTTCCCCCCCTCTCTCAAACTCTCCATCCACCTGGGTCACACATACACATGCATATCTCACTGGCACTCGATAGGCCCATCTAAAACTCTATCTCTCTCCATCGTTCTCTCTCCATCTCATACGCACACACACACACAATCTCATGCCCAACTAGCCAAGTATGATGGTCTCTCACTCAATTGTAGGCACACACAGTCCCCCCTATATGTATATGACTAGCTAATCTTAGTCTCTATCACAAACATGTGCATGTCTATCTCGATTTCTCTCAGGGCATCTTTCTATCGCGCACGCACTCCCTCGATGTCCCACCCATATAGTCCCCTCACGATCTCGAGGGGATCTCTCTATCACAAACACACCCTCTCTCCCTCCCCATGCGTCCATGCCATCCATGTGTCCCTCTCGACCTTTTTTCCTTGTTGGCCAGACCTCTATTGGACATGTGCTACAGGGGTGTCTCTCTCCGTTGCAAACAATCACACACTAGCTATCTTCGTGTATCTCCTCGCCTCGCTTTTCCATCTCGGAGATGCATGCGTGATATGTTCGCATAAGAAACGAAAAAACACACTCTCTCTCTAATTTATCATTTGTTGTCACTTTCTCTTTCACACACATACTCTTTTTGCACACTTACTCATTCTCCTTCACACGCACTTGATCTGTCTCGACTGAGGCACTCACCTCCGTCCATAGCACATAGATTTATTGAAAAGTCAAACATCACAAAGTTTGACCATGTACGTGGAGAAAAAGAATTACATCTAGTACGACAAACATATACCATTAGATTCACCATGAGATGTAGTTTTGTATGATGTATCTTTAGTATTGTAGATATAAATAACATTTGCGTAAACCTGATCAAAGTTTCCAAAGTTTGACTTCTAAAAAATTTACATGCACTGCATTATCGAGCGGATGGAATATCTCTTTCCCCCTCTCAGCTATCTGACGCACCACTCAACCTTATCGGGGCTCCTCAATCTCTCTCAAACTTTATTGGTCGGTTTGGTTCGTGACCTGACCCTCATGCCTTGATGGTCGGTACTGCCTGGTGTGGACGTGAGATGTAAAATATTTCTGCCTGGCTAGGCTTGTGTGGTGCTGAAGTGTTTGGTTCATGCCTAAGCCAGGCAAAGCATCAACGTCCCATCAATCAATCCATGCATCAATTATTTAATGCTAATATCCATCCATGTTGCTGTTAGCCTCGTGGCCGCACGACCTGGCACGGCCAGGCGTTCGAAATCGATCGCTTGGGCCAGGCTACCTGCAGTGTCTGGAGTTCAGCCAGGCTAATTAAAGTGCAAGGGAACCCAGCCCAGGCATGCTTTCTTTTTCACAGGGTAGCAACCAAACAAGCATGCATGAAATCCAGCCATAACCCCAGGCCACGCAAAAGATGCTCACGACACAAGCCAAACGGGCCTTATATCTCCCTGGTTCAGACATACACATGTCTCGCTCGCGCTATACATATAGACCCATCCAACACTCTCCGCCCTTGTTCTCTCTCCATGTGACACGCACCCCCCCTAAGTACCATAATCCCTGACTCCATCATAGGCTCTGTTTGGATCCATGGGTTAGAGTTAGTTTGGGTTAGTTTGGAGTCAACTAACCCAAAAAGATCCAAACAGGAGGGTTAGTTTAGGTTAGATGCATCTAACCCATCCAAAAAAACTAACCCATCCAAGAGGTGCTTATTTGGGTTAGTTCTTCTCGGGACCACTAATAAACACTTTTTTCTCTCGCTCTCCCCGCAGTAGATCCCTCCCCACTTCCTTGAAACTTCTCGTCCTCTCCCTCCCTCCCTCTCGCACCGCCCGTGAAGGTGCCTCGCCATATTCGCGCTCCATCTAACCCTGCCATCCAAACACCTCTTTACTTAGAGTTAGTTCAGGGTTAGAATCTAACTCTAACCTCTAACTGAGTTAGAGTATCCAAACAGGGCCATAGGCGCAAGCACTCCCCCCCCCTCCTAAGTATGATTATCTCTTACTAGCCATCAGGAACACACGTATTGTCTCCTTCCGTCCATACGTCTATCTCGATATCTCTCGGGGCATCTTCTATCGCGCACACACCTTGTCACTCGATCTCCCACCCATGTAGTCCCATCAGGATCTCCAGGGGATCTCTCTATGACAAAGATACACTCTCTCCTCCCCATGTCTGCATTTTCTCCGTACGTCTCTCTCGACCTCTCTCCCTTGTTTGTCAGACCCCTCTTGGCCACGTGCTAGGGGTCTTCCTCTCTCGGTTCCAAACAACCACACACTATCTCCTCACATTGCCTCCGTTGTCGAAGATGCATGTGTGATATGTTTGCATAAGACACGCACGCTTTTTCTCCACTTTTATCATGTGTTGTCCATGTCTCTTTCACACACGCACACACACTTTTTTCACTCTCTCTCTCTCTCTCTCTCTCTCTCGTCAGGGACTGTCACGTCCATAAGCATATGGATGTTTTGAAAAGTCAAACCTCAGAAAAGTTTGACTAGGTATATGTGGAGAAAAATATTTACATCTGGAACGATCATTAGATTCATCACAACATGTACTTACTTCATACTATCATTTATCTTTGGTATTGCCGACATAAGTAATTTTTTTATAAACTTGGTCAAAGTTTCAAAAGTTTGACTTTAAAAAAATGTTGTAACTACATTATCGAACGGAGGGAGTAGCTCTTTCTCTCTCTCTGCTATCTCTCACGGGCCTCCCCTCTCACCCGAACTCTCTATACCGACGGATTATACGCTCACTGTGTCAGCGTATAGCTCTGTATATTGTTTAGTTGACCGGTCAACCAATCCACATGCTGCGTTGTCAGCTCATGTTCTGTATCTTAGTGTGCTGGCCCATGTGGCAGTGGGTGAAAATAAGTAAACTAGAGGCCCATCTGACACGCGGTGAAGGAAACAAAGTTGAAACCACTCGGGGTAGCACCCCGCACGCTAGTAAATTGAGGGCGCATTGAGGACAAACTTCTTGAGCGCGAAGGACGCACTTGCGCACAATTCACCACTGCGCAATGGCATGCACAGAAGGACGCACTCGTGCACACCCAGCACACAACATACACCAGCACACGTGTACACCAGCGTCGCCGCCAGTTGAGATGGACGGCGAGGCAGCCAACAAGCGGAGGCCACTCGAGCCAAAACCGCATTCGGCGAGCCTGGACTTCATCAGCAGCCTCCCCGATGACATGCTGCTCGTCATCATCGGCCTCCTCTGCCGTGTGTACTGCCCTGCTCTCCCGGCGGTGGCGCCCCCTCTGGCACTGCGTCCCCCTCAACCTCACCGTCGACAGCCGCCTCTGCGACGGGGATTGCAAATGCATGGCCGCAGTCTCCAAGATCCTTTCATCGCACCCTAGGCCAGCCAGATGCCTTGACATCCGCATGTTCAGTACCAACTGCAAGGTCCAACCCAATTTCGACTAGTGGTTCTTATCCCCCGCCCTAGATTAGCTCGAGGAGCTCAACTTTGAAGCTGGACGATGTCACTCTCTGCCGCCGTCTGTGCTCCGCCTCACGCCAACGCTGTGCCGCGCCAGCTTCAACTCCTGCTATCTTCCCCAGATTAATGCCGCACCCGCCCTTCTTCTCCCTCAACTCAAGCAACTCGACCTCTTCGACGTTGTCATCTCGAAGAAGGCTATGGAGCACCTGCTCCGCAGCTGTACTGCGCTCGAGTACCTTCGTCTTGAGCAGATCCATGGGTTCATTAGCCTCCACATCGCCTCGACAAATCTCCGATGGATTTATGTGTCTTGCTGGCCCCGCAACAAGACATCAATTGGGAACAGTGTAGGACCTTGAGAAGAGGTGTCTAGAGGGGGGGGGGGTGATTAGACACTAAGTACCAAAGTTGCAGTTTTTAACCCTTTTAAGTTTAAGTGGAGTTTAGGCACAAGTTTTAACATTCACTACACATAGCAAGCAAGCATGCAAAGAGTATATGAGCAGCGGAAAGTAAAGCATGCAACTTGCAAGAATGTAAAGGGAAGGGTTTGGAGGATTCGAACGCAATTGGAGACACGGATGTTTTTGGCGTGGTTCCGATAGGTGGTGCTATCGTACATCCACGTTGATGGAGACTTCAACCCACGAAGGGTAACGGTTGCGCGAGTCCACGGAGGGCTCCACCCATGAAGGGTCCACGGAGAAGCAACCTTGTCTATCCCACCATGGCCGTCGCCCACGAAGGACTTGCCTCACTAGCGGTAGATCTTCACGAAGTAGGCGATCTCCTTGCCCTTACAAACTCATTGGTTCAACTCCACAATCTTATCGGAGGTTCCCAAGTGACACCTAGCCAATCTAGGAGACACCACTCTCCAAGAAGTAACAAATGGTGCATTGAGGATGAACTCCTTGCTCTTGTGCTTCAAATGATAGTCTCCCCAACACTCAACTCTCTCTCATAGGATTTGGATCTGGTGGAAAGAAGATTTGAGTGGAAAGCAACTTGGGGAAGGCTAGAGATCAAGATTCATATGGTAGGAATGGAATATCTTGGCCTCAACACATGAGTAGATAGTTCTCTCTCAGAAATAGGATGCTGGAAGTGTAGGCTTGTTCTGATGGCTCTCTCCACGAATGAAGAGGAGGTGGAGGGGTATATATAGCCTCCACACAAAATCTAACCGTTACACACAATTTACCAAACTCGGTGGGACCGAATCAACAAACTCGGTCGGACTGATTCAGTAAACCTAGTGACCGTTAGGATTTTCGGTGGGACCATATGCAACTCGGTAGGACCGATATGGTTAGGGTTAGGGCATCACGTAATCTCGGTGAGACCGATTACACAAACTCGGTGAGACCGATTTTGGTAATTAGCTAACCAGAGAGTTGGTCAGGCAAACTCGGTGAGACCGATTACTCAAACTCGGTGGGACCGATTTTGGTAATAAGTTAACCAAAGAGTTTGCATTGTAATCTCGGTAGTACTGATTGCTCAAACTCGGTGAGACCGATTTTGATAATGGACATACACAGAGAGATTACAATCCCATCTCGGTGAGGCCGAGATCCCTATTGGTGAGACCGATTTGGCTAGGGTTTGTGGCAGTGGCTATGTCATCTTAACTTGGTGGCGCCGAATATAAAGAATCGGTATGGCCGAGTTTGACTTTAGGTTTAGGACATATGTGTGGAAATGGGAAAGTAGTTGAGGGTTTTGGAGCATATCACTAAGCACTATGGAGCAAGAAACTCATTAAGCAACACCTCATCCCTTCTTGATAGTATTGGCTTTTCCTATAGACTCAATGTGATCTTGGATCACTAAAATGTAAAATGAAGAGTCTTGAGCTTGAAGCTTTAGCCAATCCTTCATCCTTAGCATCTTGAAGGAGTTCCTACAACCTTTAGTCCATGCCACTCCATTGTTGAACTTATCTGAAATATTCTAGATAAAAGTGTTAGTCCAATAAGAGATATGTTGACATTAATTACCAAAACCACCTAGAGAGCACTTGTGCTTTCAATATCCCCCTTTTTGGTAATTGATGACAACATACATCAAAGCTTTAGATAAAGATATAAAGAATAGCAAGTAAAGCTTTGGAAAGACATGTAACAAGCATAGGCTCCCCCTACATGTATGCAATCATGTGAATATGGAAAATAGAAGCATGTGATAGCATAACCATGATAGAGCAGGCAATGTGTTACATGTATCTTGGCCATATGCATCAGAGCAAAGAATATTAAAAAATAACCTTCATGCTCATAAGTCCTTATTGCAAACAGTATGTACATCAGCAGGAATTCCTCATACACATGATTGTGATGCATATACTTACCTTGTAGTCTTGAGTTGTCTTAGGATGGAATGAACCTGCGTAAACAATGTTAGATAACACAAATACATCTACTAGCCAGAGCAAACAGAAGAAACCACAAGAATACCAAGACTGGGATGACATGTAGAGAGTGAGTACTAAGTACCACATTTGATTAGACGTGTCCCCAAGAGTAAAGATATGCAATGAATTTAAATGATTTCTTTCCCACAGATGCCTTGCTCCCCCTGAATCTAGCATGGGATACTGGGAGAAGATAGGGAACAGAAAATCAGAGCTGAAAGATATAAATGAACAAAGCTAATGCAAACTAATGCAAATAACCACATATGAACATGTCTTTCCCTTCGAGAAGACATGTGGCATCTCTCCCCTTGAACACCAAGCATCTGGGATCCTTGAGAAATACTTTCTACTTGAGTATTCTCTCCCCCTGGAGATCTCTTTCTCCCCCTGAGGAGGTGATATATTCTTTCTCTAATGTGATCTCTCTCTAAATGATAAGCTTTGATGTGATCTCTCTCTCTTCCCATTTGACATCAATTTCCAAGAAGGGCTTTCTGGAATCTGTCGAATGGGTTTGGTCCTTGAGTCACAGCACAAGGCAATGATAAAAATGTGATGCTTGTAGAGGACACGATTCATTGAGTGGAGCTGGATCAGAGATAACACAGAATAAGTGGCAAGCTATTTTTCCTGTTGTGAAATCGGTGGCACCGAGTGGTATACTTCGGTTGGACCGAAAGGATTCGGTTGGACCGAAAATAGTAGCTCGGTGTAGCCGAGTTCGTCGTAGAGAAAACACTTGTCACCTCAGCTCACTAGACTAATAAGATCTCACAAAGATTTGCAAGGAATTAACTGAAGGATATGCAATGAATTGGATGCAGAAAATGCAAAGCAAGCAGAAAGAAGCCTAGATGAAGTTTTTTTTGAAAGGGGAAACAAATATGCATGAGACAAATGCAAAAACACAGAAAAGAACACAAGAGAACTTCATCTAGAGATTGTCAGCTACGAAGTCACCTATGTTAGAGTATATTGACTTAGGAGTCAAGTGAGATCACTTGATCATAGGTCATACTCATTGTTTAAGCTCAAAATGGGGTTGCCATTTTTCGTTTAAGCATCTTGATGTATTCACATCTTGTCGAGTTGCTTTAGCTCATGACTTGGAGTAAAGCTTCTCTAAGATGGAATAACATACCTTGGTTGGTGGTGTTGTCCATGTAGTTGAACTTGTGTGGGTTGCTCAAGGTTGATGTAGCTCATCAAAAATTTGGAGCACCACTTGGAATTTGAGTCCATCTACCTACATGGATTAGTTCGTGCAAGGAAGAGCACTTGTGTATCCAAAAATGACAATCATGAAGCTCAACATAGGATTTGTAAAGGATATGTTTGAATGGTTTCGTGCTTCCTTGTATTCAACCACCTTTGTGTAGAGACTTGGTGATGTAGAGATTGCTCAAGATATGAGTAGGTTACAACCTCATGGAATTAGATTCATCCAAGTACCTACATGGGTTAGATAACATGCAAGATACAAATATATCCAAGACATAAGATTTTCATCATAAGAGAAATATCAAGGATTAGTCATAAGCTCATGTCTTGCATGTATCCAATGGAGCCTCTACTCCAAGTTTGAAGCATCAATGATGTTCAATTCTCCTCTCAACCCGCAAAACACTTTCTCATCAAGAGGTTTAGTGAATATATCCGCTAATTGCTTTTTGGTGCGAACATTCTTAAGATCAATGTCACCCTTAGCAACATGATCTTGAATGAAATGATGACGAACTTCAATATGCTTAGTTCGAGAATGTTGTACGGGATTATGACCAATTTTGATAGCACTTTCATTGTCACAAAGCAATGGAACATGTTTCACATATATCCCATAATCTTTAAGAGTTTGGGTCATCCAAAGTAATTGAGCACAACATGAACCAGCGGCAATGTATTCCGCTTCGGCGGTGGATAAGGATACCGAGTTTTGTTTCTTGGAGGACCAAGACACAAGAGATCTACCAAGAAATTGACAAGTACCCAAAGTGGACTTTCTATCAACCTTGTCTCCCGCATAGTCCGAGTCGGAGTAGCCAACAAGATCGAAAGAGGCCCTCTTAGGATACCAAATGCCAAAATTTGGTGTATGAATTAAGTATCTCACTATCCTTTTCACGGCCTTAAGATGACATTCTTTAGGAGCAGCTTGATATCGTGCACACATGCACACACTTAGCATAATATCGGGACGTGAAGCACATAGATATAACAATGAACCAATCATAGAGCGATAAACCTTTTAATCAACCGGTTCATCATCTTTGGTTAAGTCAAGATGTCCACTAGTAGGCATGGGTGTAGTCATACCTTTGCATTCTTGCATATTGAACTTCTTGAATAAGTCCTTGGTGTACTTCGTTTAAGAAACAAAAGTACCTTCCTTAGTTTGCTTGATTTGCAACCCAAGAAAGAATTTGAGTTCACTCATCATAGACATCTCAAACTTCTCCGACATTAGCTTCCCAAACTTTTCACTAAAATGAGGGTTAGTTGAACCAAATATAATATCATCAACATAAATTTGGCACACAAATAGTTCTCCATTAACCCTTTTAGTAAAAAGTGTTGAATCAATTTTCCCAATTTCAAAGCCTTTTCAATAAGGAACTTGGTCAAGCATTTATACCATGCTCTAGGAGCTTGTTTAAGACCATAAAGTGCTTTGTGAAGTTTGTAAACATGATTTGGTTTCTTAGGATTGACAAAGCCGGGAGGTTGCTTAACATAAACTTCCTCCTCTATTTCACCATCTAGAAAAGCACTTTTAATGTCCATTTGGTACAAGGTGATATCATGATGATTAGCATAGGCAAGTAAGAGGCGAATGGACTCGAGTCTAGCAACAGGAGCATAAGTCTCACCATAGTCCGTACGTTCGACTTGTGTGTAGCCTTGGGCGACGAGACATGCTTTGTTGAGAACTACTTCTCCATCTTCATCTTGCTTGTTGCGAAACACCCATTTGGTACTGATGATGTTGTGGTTGTTGTCGGGCTTCTCAACCAATGTCCAAACTTGGTTCCTCTCAAAGTTGTGTAGCTCTTCATGCATAGCATTTATCCAATCCGGATCTTCCAATGCTTCTTCGACCTTCATAGGTTCAATGCTAGAGATGAAAGAATAGTTTTCACAAAAGTTAGCTATACAAGTTTTAGAGCGAGTGATTCTCCCGGCTTGAATATCATTGTAGATTTGCTCGACGGGATGGTCTTTAGCAATTCTTGCTCGAACTCGTGAAAGCTTTTGCTTGGTTCTTGGTTGAACTTCTGCTTCATCTTGTTATTCTTCTTGGCCTTCTTCATTGTTGGCGTTGTCGTTTTCTTGTCGTGGTGGAGAAGGAGGTTGTTGACGTTCATCTTGATGCATTTCCTCGTTTTCTTCATCTTGGTGTGTCCCACTTGTGGATGCTTCTGTATCAACTCTTGGTTCACCTTGTCGTGAAGTAGAAGCTTCCACTTGGATGGACGAGGTACTCTCCTTCACCTCCGTTGGATGGACCTTGCCAATAGACAAGTCTTGGATTGCTTCCGAAGGATCTTTGTCTCCTACATCAATTGGCAATTGCTCTACTTGCGAGCCGTTAGATTCATCAAACTTCACATCTACCGTCTGTTCAACCTTTTGGGTGAAATTGTTGTAGACACGGAAAGTGTGAGAGTTTGAGCCATAACCAAGTAGGAAACATTCATGAGACTTAGGAGCAAATTTAGAACGACGATGCTTATCAAGAATGTAGCACTTTGAGTCGAATACTCGAAAGTATCCAACCTGTGGTTTGTTACCGGTGAGGAGCTCGTATGCCGTCTTGCCGAGTAGCTTGTGAATATATAAGCGATTTTGTTCCGCTTCTGCCCAAAAGTGCTTCGGTGTCTTGTACTCATCAAGCATCGTTCTCGCCATTTCGATGAGCGTCCGGTTCTTCCTCTCAACAACTCCATTTTGTTGAGGTGTGTACGCAGCCGAGAACTCGTGTGAAATCCCTTCTTCGTCAAGAAAGGTGTCCACATTTGCGTTCTTGAACTCCGTTTCGTTGTCGCTGTGAACCTTCTTGATCTTCACTTCAAATTGATTTTAGGCCTTCCTGGCGAAGTTTTTGAAGATCTTTTGGACCTGCGATTTATCATCGAGAAAGAACACCCACGTAAATCTTGAAAAATCATCAACTATAACTAGACCAAAAGAATTTCCACCGCGACTCTTGTAAGAGTTGGGACCAAAAAGATCCATGTGAAGTAGCTCAAGTGGACTCTTTGTGGTCATGATGTTCTTCACGGGATGCCTTCCTCCAACCTGTTTACCTGCTTGACAAGCACTGCAAAGTCTATCCTTATCAAATATGACATCGTTAACACCAAGGATATGATTCCCTTTAATAAGCTCGTCAAGGTTTCGCATACCAACGTGACCTAGTCGTCTATGCCATAACCAACCTTTTGAGGATTTAGCAATGAAGCAAGTTTTAGGTTGAGCCTTTTTATGAATCAACAATGTATAGATCACCTCTACGTATACCGGTAAAGACCATTTTATGATTGTCTCAATGAAACACTTGGCAATCTACTTCAGTAAATAGGACATTGAAACCGAAATCAGCAAGTCTAGATACTGAAAGTAAGTTGTAGCCAAGAGATTCAACGAGCATAACATTTTGTATGGAGCTATCATGTGATATGGCCACCTTACCGAGGCCAACCACCTTACCCTTTGAGTTGTCATCGAAAGTGACATACTTTCGAGGACCATCATTCTTAGCAAGCTCACGAAACATGTCTTTATCTCCGGTCATGTGACCGGTACATCCACTATCAAGAACCCATTCCTTTCCTCCTGACATATATCCCCAAAGATTTGCCATAAGACCAAAATGTCTCATTGCATCATCAAGATCGAAGTCACTATCATCATCCTCATCATAGTATCCATGTTCAACATCGTCCTGTGGTGGATCAAATCCTAGAGAGGATGATTCATCAGAGTGAGTTTGACAATGATCTTGCTTATGAATTTTTATAGCTTCGGAAATAATATCACCAATAATTACAACATCTCCTTTGGCTCGCATAAGGTTTGTAAGTTCAAATAGACGATCACCAAACATAGGATCACTAGTGTTCATCTTACTCAAAGCAATAGACTTATGGAGAATTTCATCTAAATTTTTCAAGGAATAATTTGGAAAGCGTTCCTCAAGAAATTTCCATATAGTGTAGGCACACTCAAGAGTAGGCAAGTTTATAATCAAGTTTCTAGGCAAGCCTCTAGTGATGAGATTAACAGTTCTAAAATTCCTAATCATGTCAATTGACTCATCAAGAGTAGGATGCATAGGATCAACATGAGGTACACAAGGGCTAGCAATATACTTGTTCAAATGATATTGATTGAAAATTACAAGCATCTCATTTTTCCACTCATGAAAATACTCTCCATCAAGAATAGGCACTCTATGTCTAAGACTCCCCAAAGTAGACTCATCCATCTTCCTCCAATGGTGATTAAACCAAGGCAATGGAGACCAATGCTCTGATACCACTTGTAGGACCTTGAGAAGAGGTGTCTAGAGGGGGGTGATTAGACACTAAGTACCAAAGTTGCAGTTTTTAACCCTTTTTAAGTTTAAGTGGAGTTTAGGCACAAGTTTTAACATTCACTACACATAGCAAGCAAGCATGCAAAGAGTATATGAGCAGCGGAAAGTAAAGCATGCAACTTGCAAGAATGTAAAGGGAAGGGTTTGGAGGATTCAAACGCAATTGGAGACACGGATGTTTTTGGCGTGGTTCTGATAGGTGGTGCTATCGTACATCCACGTTGATGGAGACTTCAACCCATGAAGGGTAACGGTTGCGCGAGTCCACGGAGGGCTCCACCCACGAAGGGTCCACGAAGAAGCAACCTTGTCTATCCCACCATGGTCGTCGCCCACGAAGGACTTGCCTCACTAGAGGTAGATCTTCACGAAGTAGGCGATCTCCTTGCCCTTACAAACTCCTTGGTTCAACTCCACAATCTTGTCGGAGGCTTCCAAGTGAGACCTAGCCAATCTAGGAGACACCACTCTCCAAGAAGTAACAAATGGTGCGTTGATGATGAACTCCTTGCTCTTGTGCTTCAAATGATAGTCTCCCCAACACTCAAATCTCTCTCATAGGATTTGGATCTGGTGGAAAGAAGATTTGAGTGGAAAGCAACTTGGGGAAGGCTAGATATCAAGATTCATATGGTAGGAATGGAATATCTTGGCCTCAACACATGAGTAGGTAGTTCTCTCTCAGAAATAGGATGCTGGAAGTGTAGGCTTGTTCTGATGGCTCTCTCCACGAATGAAGAGGAGGTGGAGGGGTATATATAGCCTCCACACAAAATCTAACCATTACACACAATTTACCAAACTCGGTGGGACCGAATTAACAAACTCGGTCGGACCGATCCAGTAAACCTAGTGACCGTTAGGATTTTCGGTGGGACCGATATGCAACTCGGTAGGACCGATATGGTTAGGGTTAGGGCATAACATAATCTCGGTGAGACCGATTACACAAACTCGGTGAGACCGATTTTGGTAATTAGCTAACCAAAGAGTTGGTCAGGCAAACTTGGTGAGACCGATTACTCAAACTCGGTGGGACCGATTTTGGTAATAAGTTAACTAGAGAGTTTGCATTGTAATCTCGGTAGTACCGATTGCTCAAACTCGGTGAGACCGATTTTGATAATGGACATACACAGAGAGATTACAATCCCATCTCGGTGAGACCGAGATCCCTATCTGTGAGACCGATTTGGCTAGGGTTTGTGGCAGTGGCTATGTCATCTGAACTCGGTGGCGCCGGATATAAAGAATCGGTATGGCCGAGTTTGAATTTAGGTTTAAGACATATGTGTGGAAATGGGAAAGTAGTTGAGGGTTTTGGAGCATATCACTAAGCACTATGGAGCAAGAAACTCATTAAGCAACACCTCATCCCTTCTTGATAGTATTGGCTTTTCCTATAGACTCAATGTGATCTTGGATCACTAAAATGTAAAATGAAGAGTCTTGAGCTTGAAGCTTTAGCCAATCCTTCGTCCTTAGAATCTTGAAGGAGTTCCCACAACCTTTAGTCCATGCCACTCCATTGTTGAACTTATCTGAAATATACTAGATAAAAGTGTTAGTCCAACAAGAGATATGTTGACATTAATTACCAAAAACACCTAGGGAGCACTTGTGCTTTCAAAGAGATCACTCCAGCTGTTCCACATTATGGTCATTGAGAATGCGCCTTTCCTTGAGATATTGCTTGTATCGGATCTAGAAGGTCCAACAAAAATCAGGGTCATTGACGCGCCGGAATTGACAGCGTTGGTGTACTCGTCTGCAAAATTCTCCGAACTCTTTATTGGATCCGTAATCGTTCAGGTACATCACTCATCTTCTTCTCCGTCTTCTTGACATTCACATTTTTAAATTTCTTCTTGATGTATTTACGACCGTCTTCCAGAAAATGATTCCCACAAGCTTGACCCAGTCCATGCTCAAAGTGAAGATCTTAGCACTAAAATCTATCGACCCCAATATGGATCAAGTTGTTGGATTCCTTACATGCTTTCCATGCACGGAGAAGCTACTCATCAAGGTGAAACTTCTTTCCTATTAGTAAACGGTAATCACAACGTAGCTCATTTTTTCGTAATTTTCCCAAATTATGATGACAAGTGTAGTGTTCAAAACTTCATCTACGCACTGTACTGAAAGAAATGCTTTTAGTATTTTTTCTCACGTGATCACCTGCATCATTTTTATGCTGTACTACTATAGTAGTGTCAGGACCCCGACTCAATGGCACACCGATCTAGCATGTAACACCTCATATCACTTTGCGGCCTCACGCACGGTATTCCCACGGGTGTCGCCTTACCAGGCCCAGGACCGTTTGCGCCTTTTGGCACACGTATATGATAGTGTCGCTAGCATCCATATGACAAGGAGCCCCAGCTGACATGGCTAGTTGTGAACCCAAAGTGGCACTAACTTACAGGGACAGGCATACATGACCCAGCAACGAACGTGTCGGTCATCAGCGAGTGAATCCGGGCTATAGCAACTGGGCTAGCAGGACTCCAGAGAATCTGGGCTGTAGCAGGCTAACAGGACTCCGGTAGACACCGCGTGACATTTCCCTGAAGGGACAGACACAGGAACGAAGAAGGACACATGTCGGCCAGCCTAAGTGTTCCGGAGCAGTAGCAAGCTACCAGGGCTCAGTGGAAGCACTAGGAGACATTTCCTGGTAAGAGAGGCTACCAAGGATAAACAACTAGATAGCCAGATCCCACACATACCAAGCATTTCAAAACATACACACAATATGCTCGATATGTGCAAATACAACATGGCATCACAACATGACTCTACAACTCAAGTATTATTCAATAGGCTCCGAAGAGCGAGATATTACAATCATGGGTCGCATGACCCAACATTCAGAGCATACAAGTCAAAGCACACGCGGAAGCTTAACATGTCTGAGTACAGACAACTACAAATGAAAAAGGCTGAGAAGCCTGACTAACTACCAGATCCTGCCAAGGGCACAAGATCGTAGTTGAGGTAACAAGCTAAACGTTGAAGTCCAAGCGGAACTACTAGCGAGACTGAAGTCTCTCTGCAAAAACGTAAAATAGGCAAACATGAGTACAAATGTACCCAGCAAGACTTACATCAGAACTAACTACATATGCATCATTATCAACAAAGGGGGTGGTGGAGTTTAACTGCAGCAAGCTAGCTTTGACTCGGTGGCTAACCTGAACTACGACTGCAAGTAACTCTTTTGAGGTGGCGCACATGAGTCCACATATTCACCATATCAATACACCACTATGGATCCGCTCCCGTCTCCCCACGAGAACGCCATCCATAGCACTCACACTTATCTTGCGCATTTTAGAGTATCCACTTTCACTTGTCTATGAACTGTATAGGCAACCTAGAAGTCCTTTTCCGCGGACACGGTTATTCGAATAGATAATGTTAACCCTGCAGGGATGTACTTCTTCACATACGCTCTCGCCACTTACCGCCATGTACACCTCGTGTATCTCGGCAACCTTCAAGCGGAAGCCTGGCGAGGGAGTCGGCCACGACCTGACTAACCACACAAGTCTCTCGTCCAGGTTTATCGCCTATTCGGGTTCCATCCGCAAGGAGATCCGGCCAGGGTGTTGCTCACGGCCCCAAATGATGTGAGCAGGGTTCCCAAGCCAACCATTCGGGTGCCACTTGGTACACCGTGCCACTGTGCCTAGTCTGTCCCAAGCCCACCTGTACCGGGTGCCACTTGGTAGACTACTAACACTACCTACCAACACCAGAAACTAGTTGCAACTCCTGGACAGAGATCGAGTTGATTAATAAGTCGAGAGAGTCAATTAAGGATCCCAATGTGTGGTAGTAGCTGTTCATGGATCACAAACACAGAACTCAGTTCCTGAGGACGGTTGCAATGAGACAACCCACCATGTACTCCTACATGGCCTCTCACCGCTACCTTTACCAAATTGTGTTCACACACTTAGCTCTCAACAGTAGGACATGTTCACCACATTCCAATTCATCCCCGATGAATTAGACCTGACACAACTCTAAGCAATAGCAGGCATGACAAACAAACATGAATGAGTAGGCACATCAGGGCTCAAACAACTCCTACTCATGCTAGTGGGTTTCATCTAGTTACTGTGGCAATGACAGGTCATGCAGAGGATAAAGGGGTTCAACTACCGCAGCAAATAACAGTTGTATCGTTGTTGTCCTAATGCAGTAAAATAGAGCAGGAGCGAGAGAGTGGGATTGTATCAGAATGAACAAGGGGGTTTTGCTTGCCTGGCACTTCCGAAGATAGTATAGCTCTTCATCAGTGTCATCGAACTCATCGTCGGTACGTCGTCTACTGAGAGGGGACAAACACCGCCAATAGAGAATGAACATAATCAATGCAATGCAACAATATGATGCATGAGTGTGACATGGCAATATGCTGTGGTTTGAGCTAATGCAACTAGCAACCAGATTAAATGAAGTTGGTTTGAATCCAAGATTCAAATTCAAACTCCATATGTGGATATTTAAATGCCATTAATATGATTTGTGCTAAACAGCAACTATAATTTGTTCTAACATGCATGAAAATGGTACAGATGGATAGATTGGATTTTTCTGATAATTTTTCATATATAATTTATTTCATTCGGAGTTACGGTTGAATTACTATGAATTTTAAAAGTTTTGGATATTTTCTGAAATTAAATAAATCAAATAGATTTATTTAAAATCCAAAAAAGCATTACTACGTCAGCCTGACGTCAGAATGACGTCATTAGGTCAATAGCATCGGCCCTGGTCAAACCTGACGCCGGGACCCACTGGTCAGTGACTAGGCTAATTAACAGAGACTGTTAGTGCTAATTTAATCCTAACTAAAAGTGTTTAGTGGGCATGGGCCCACATGTTAGTGACCCAGGGGTTAATTACCAGCGTCATTAGCCCCTAATGACTGCGCCACGTCAGCACTTTGGAGATCAGCTGGCGGCGACCACAGAACACGGCGGGGCCATGCTGGACTTGCGCTAGAAGCGTCGGTTTAGCGCGCTAAGGGCACTGGGGCATAGCCGTCGCTCTTGCGCATCCAGAGAGCCAAGTGGGAGGGGCTGGGGTGGAATGAGCTCGCTGGAGTCGAGCTCGTGGCGGCGGCCGGTGTTCGGGAGCAGTCGAGTACGGTGCTAGAGGGCACGGGAGGCAGAGCTACTGGTGGTTGCAGGTTTGTGGAGGCGTGGTGAGCACACTGGTGTGCTCAGATACGGGCTGCAGTGCCCGTGGCCTCGTCTGCACCATCGCCGGCGGCAAGGAGCTCGCGGCTTCGGTGGGAAAAGACGGCTGGAGGAGGATAACGATGGCGGGGAGAGAGGGGTTCGGAGCAGGGGCTCACTGTGAGGTCGCAGAGCAGGTCGGCGTGCTTGGGGAGGCGGCGGAGACGGCGAATCGGACGGCGGCATCCAGCGGCCGTGGTCGGGGAAGAAGGCCACAGGCGTCGTCTTGGGGTCGTCCTGGCTCGTGTAGCTCGGCGAGGGGGGGAGAATAGGTTGCGGCGGAGCCTCTGAGAGCATCGGCGGTGCGAGGCAGTGGCTGTGGCCTCGGCGGTGCTCGTCGGCGGCAACGACTGCGCTCGGTGGCTGCGCGTAGGAGAAACAAAGGAGGGGGAGGGAGAGCAGTGAGTGAGCGAGAGGAGACAGGGGCCACACGGCGTCTCTAGGCGCTTGAATGGGGGTGGGGAGGAAGCAGGAGGTGGAAGCAGGAGGTGGCCGCGGCTCGGCTGTGCGTGCGCCACGCGCAACGCCAGTAGGCGCGAGGAAGACGACGCACGACGGGGTGGGCCGGGCCTAACGGGCCAGCGACTGTAGCAGGTAGGCCAGGTAAGTTCCAGGTGAGCCTCTGTTCTTTCCTATTTTTATTTCTCTTTTCTATTTCTTCTGCAACTGGATGGCTTTATTAAAAATACTAAAACGTTTCCAAAAATCCTGCAAATAATTGTGGGCTCTGTTGGGATTATTCAAAATAGCCCACACTTAATTTTAGAATTAATTGAGCATTTAAAATAATATATAGCATTTAAATGCCCAATTGCAAATACTATATGATTTAATTCAGTGACCAAATATGTCATGGAAAAATGTGCAACACCTCTGGTTATGGATTCTAGCATTATCCAGAAATGATGAACATTTTTGAAAGCCATTTGGACTTACTGAAAATATTTTAGGTGAACCTAGTGAATTCCTTTAATGCTAGGGATTGGACAATCCCCACTTCAACTTTCTATGAAAAGTAAACATGATGCAACACCAGATGCTAGCACTTGGCATGGTCAGAACTAGCGATGTGACAACTCACCCCCACTAAACAAGAATCTCGTCCCAAGATTCAAGCCTAGGGTAAGATGAAGGGGGGACGCAAAGTAACACAATCTTCACGATCCAGGGTGCACTTCATAAGAGCGTTGATTTGATCACCATCTTTGTCTCGACGTCTTGCTCTGAGATCTCCATCTAACATGACAACAAGAGGAAAGGGACAATTCCAGAAGAATCGATCTTCTCGAAGATCAATCAACTTAGGATCAACTCACAGAGTAAGTCATAGCAACATCTCTCGAGCTGAGACATGAAGCATACATCTGAAGGGATGGAGTGGAACAGATGACGAGGGTCACTAGGTAGACAACAATTCCACACTTAAGAAGGTGGTGAACAGTTGTCAATGTAGCGAGGAGTTGAGTTGCCATGATACCATAGCGTTCCACCTTAGGGAAGGTGACTCATAGAAATATCCCCTTAAGTGGCAAAAAGAATTACCTTTGATTCAGAGATCATTGAAACTCTTTATACCAGCCTAAGGCAATTCTCGAGCGATCATTTGGAGGGGTTCGGTAGAATGGAATACCCGGAGTAGAATGGATGATGTGGATTACCTTGTTGAAAACAACACAAGGGATGATTTTAGTAAATGGGGAGGAGCTCAACAGTAGAGAGTGAGTCCACTGTTTGAAAAGTTATAGCATAACCGAGGAAACTGAGAGCAAACCCAGTTAGTGCCGATGATAACACCTAGCGCTTGTGCGTGCTCTCAAGAACTTGAGCACTTCCATATTCATGAAGGTATTACCAATATCCTTGTCAAGGATCCTGGCAACACAACGTACTACCACGATGAATGCCGGTAGAAGATGTAGATGCAAAGGAAGATATCACCTCCTCAGATTTCACCTTGGCGGGCCAAGGGGACAAAATCTGGATGATCGACTGAGAGACATTTAGCACTCCGCTTCTAATGTTCTCCTTGATGTGCTAGCGCAACCCATTTATTAAATTGGGTTGATATCTAGGATATCAAGTAAAGGTCGGACTTCGGGAACACAAAAATCATAAGGAATAACTACGGAAGTAAATCCATAAGAAATCCTCATGGGGAGGTGGCCAACTTCCTCAATCAAGATACTATAATAATAGGTCTTCCGGATGGGTGTGTTGGCCACGACATCCACTTAACCGGTTACAGAGAGACCATTATTATAGTTCTTGGGAAATGTTCCAACCATCATATCTGCGTGAGATTCAGATCTGGTTGGTATCAAAATAATCCAGACTCATCGAGTCTAGGAAGAAAAATAAAGTTTGCAACACAAATCGACGAGATGACGTTGCGAGATTCTCGGGAAATGAACTACGATAGCAAGCTCCAAAACATGAGCTGGTTTTGCTACAAACATGTGAACACGCTATCCCAGACAAGCATGAGCACATGGTAGTCTTACGACGAAACACTACCGAGTTCTGGCTGGGAACCATCATCAAGGATTTCGAAGTCTTTACGCAAGTCCATGGATTAGATCCCAAGCATAGACTTCTTTTCCTTGAATAAGTCAATCAGTGGCTTGGTGTGCTAGGGACACATATAGAATTAAGGTTGCAAGTCTCCAAACCACAGAATACTTCGCACGTATGCATGACTGATTTGGGATGATTCCAAAGGAGGCAAAACAACTTTCTCGAATTCACGGCGGCAACTTTCACCAAATACGCGTGAATCAGAGGTAGTCACTTCTTTCATCCGAACATATGCTTCATGAACGAAACACAAAGAAATCTTTACACAAGTTTCCAACACTAGCTGGATGTTCAACACGGATCATGGAGAAGATAAAGATGTTGTCAATGGGCTCAACAACAATTCATCGAGATCTCCATAAAATGGAATTCCACGACCATGTCAACAAGGTGATAGCATCGGTCAGACCCAAAGATATAATGGTGTATGCTCGATGAAACAACCACAAGTAAGACAACATTACGAATATCGTTGGTTCTGATTTGATTCGACGTTAGCCCATACTCAAATCAAAGATTGGTTACGACAATAGCACCGACAATTGATCACGAGGATCAATCGATGAAGATGTCATCTTTCTTCAACACTCACACACACACACACACACAAAGAAGATATCCCTTTGAGATGAACTAACTTAAGCAAAGCTTTTACCTTCCAACTCTCCAAGTTGTTGTCTAGCTCAACCAACAAGCTCAGGGATATCCAACACAGATTCTTGGAGAAAGAGTGGTTTATAGGAAAACCATTTGATCACGAGCTCAACATAGCGGTCATGTGACAACCTGGTGATACTTCCGAGGAGATATTCGGAAAATCACAAACCACCAATATGTCACTAAGCTCGAGAACAATCTTGCTTTTCAAGGCAAGATGATGTGATCACATGAGCAAGGATTGACACAATCCTCACTCATTGATCGAAAGTGTACCGGAAATAATGACTAGGTAGCATGATCAACCTTAGGGCGGTGATTCAATAATCAACACGCTAAGAATGAGGTTACTGTCCACTTAACTACCAAGCAACAGAGTTGCTAGGATTATAAATTCCACACATCATAGTTCACTTGTCGGCATTCCGGTTCAACAACACGGGGACCGAGGAATGAATAATGATGGTGAGAAGTATCACTGCACCAAGAATTCATAAGATGATGTGTAACTCCTATGAGTTTCTTGACATAAAGAGGGTAATACTTCAGGGTAGAACAGAATTCAAAAGCTGGGTTGGCATTTTGATCTGCGGAGCACAACTACTTTGACCCAATCCTGGATATGGATGAGGTACTGGAGTTTGTTTCTCCTAGTCATCCTGAATAGAATGGCTTGACGGACCACAAGAATAATGAGCATCGATAACACGAATGCACAATTACTCCTAACTATCAATTGATAGACGAAGATCGGAATACGACTGAAGAGAGACAACTCAAAGGAACATATATCTTTCTGAGTTGTGGATGCATAGATTAGTATGTCGAGCAAAGCTCAACATTTCTTCCGGATAACCCATGCAGAAGGTAGTACTGGCAGATTCACAATATAGAATGGAGAACTCATCAAGAGCACTCTGGTTGTGATCTTTTGGTTCAAAAGAACTCCTGCCAAGAATGGTTCATGGTATTTGGAAGAATGATATACCACGGACCTCGAGGACTATCGCAAAGGTTACTAATATCCTAAAGGAACTAGCAAACACTATCAACACGAGGTAAGTAGGGTGAATCTCGGGTTCAAAACCCAAGGAGTAGAATACCTACTACTAAGGGGCATCACGGGATGCTTTCGAGAATAAAGGCCAGAATCATCACACTGGGAACACAGAGCATGGCTGGATTACTAGGTGATACTCTAAGACACCTAGGGTCATAATACTAGCTCCAACATATATACCGAGGCAATGAAGTACCTCAACACACTAGTTGGTGTGGTTAATCTAGCCAAAGGAACATCGGAACGGTAAGAAGGGATTTGCAAATGCATCAGACTATTTAGAAACCTGGGATGACTCGGACAGCATAATGGCTGTAAATGCTCAAAAGATATAAGACATCCTACAAAATGGTGGCATAGCCACTCAGAAGCACAATATCAAGGTTTCGAGATCAACAGTTAACATACGGAAGTAGTAGGAACTGAACTGAGACTTAAATCCAACAATCTTACAAGTCTACGGATTAGTAACACGTGATCCTAATAGAAAGATGAGAAGCCTAGTTCCTTAACCCCGTAGAAAGATAAGATGACTCGGATCAGACGGGCATAAGGTATGAGGAGTAAAAAGAGCCTTACATTCCATCCCACAATAAATTCCCTTATATAACTAAAGAATTTCTAGACTCAACTTCGACCAGTTGGCTTGGTAATCCTATAGGCAGTCAAGCTCTGATACCAAAGCTGTCAGGACCGCAACTCAATGGCACACCGATCTAGCATGTAACACCTCATATCACTTTGCGGCCTCACGCACGGTATTCCCACGGGTGTCGCCTTACTAGGCCCGGGACCGTTTGCGCCTTTTGGCACACGTATATGATAGTGTCACTAGCATCCATATGACAAGGAGCCCGGGCTGACATGGCTAGTCGTGAACCCAAAGTGGCGCTAACTTACAGGGACAGGCATACATGACCCAGGAACGAACGTGTCGGTCATCAGCGAGCGAATCCGGGCTGTAGCAACCGGGCTAGCAGGACTCCAGAGAATCTGGGCTATAGCAGGCTAACAGGACTCCGGTAGACACCGCGTGACATTTCCCCGAAGGGACAGACACATGAACGAAGAAGGACACATGCCGGCCAGCCTAAGTGTTCTGGAGCAGTAACAAGCTACCAGGGCTCAGTGGAAGCACTAGGAGACATTTCCTGGTAAGAGAGGCTACCAAGGATAAACAACTAGATAGTCAGATCCCACACATACCAAGCATTTCAAAACATACACACAATATGCTTGATATGTGCAAATACAACATGGCATCACAACATGACTCTACAACTCAAGTATTATTCAATGGGCTCCGAAGAGCGAGATATTACAATCATGGGTCACATGACCCAACATTCAGAGCGTACAAGTCAAAGCACACGCGGAAGCTTAACATGTCTGAGTACAGACAACTACAAATGAAAAAGGCTGAGAAGCCTGACTAACTACCAGATCCTGCCGAGGGCACAAGATCGTAGCTGAGGTAACAAGCTAAACGTCGAAGTCCAAGCAGAACTACTAGCGAGACTGAAGTCTCTCTGCAAAAACGTAAAATAGGCAAACGTGAGTACAAATGTACCCAGCAAGACTTACATCAGAACTAACTACATATGCATCATTATCAACAAAGGGGGTGGTGGAGTTTAACTGCAGCAAGCCAGCTTTGACTCGGTGGCTAACCTGAACTACGACTGCAAGTAACTCTTTTGAGGTGGCGCACACGAGTCCACATATTCACCATATTAATACACCACTATGGATCCACTCCCGTCTCCCCACGAGAACGCCATCCATAGCACCCAGACTTATCTTGCGCATTCTAGAGTATCCACTTTCACTTGTCTATGAACTATATAGGCAACCCAGAAGTCCTTTTCCGCGGACACGGCTATTCGAATAGATAATGTTAACCCTGCAGGGATGTACTTCTTCACATACGCTCTCGCCACTTACCGCCATGTACACCTCGTGTATCTTGGCAACCTTCAAGCGGAAGCCTGGCGAGGGAGTCGGCCACGACCTGACTAACCACACAAGTCTCTCGTCCAGGTTTATCGCCTATTCGGGTTCCATCCGCAAGGAGATCCGGTCGGGGTGTTGCTCACGGCCCCAAATGATGTGAGCAGGGTTCCCAAGCCCACCATCCGGGTGCCACTTGGTACACCGTGCCACTGTGCCTAGTCTGTCCCAAGCCCACCTGTACCGGGTGCCACTTGGTAGACTACTAACACTACCTACCAACACCAGAAACTAGTTGCAACTCCTGGACAGAGATCGAGTTGATTAATAAGTCGAGAGAGTCAATTAAGGATCCCAATGTGTGGTAGTAGCTGTTCATGGATCACAAACACAGAACTCAGTTCCTGAGGATGGCTGCAATGAGACAACCCACCATGTACTCCTACATGGCCTCTCACCGCTACCTTTACCAAATCGTGTTCACACACTTAGCTCTCAACAATAGGGCATGTTCACCACATTCCAATTCATCCCCGATGAATCAGACCTGACACAACTCTAAGCAATAGCAGGCATGACAAACAAACATGAATGAATAGGCACATCAGGGCTCAAACAACTCCTACTCATGCTAGTGGGTTTCATATAGTTACTGTGGCAATGACAGGTCATGCAGAGGATAAAGGGGTTCAACTACCGCAGCAAATAACAGTTGTATCGTTGTTGTCCTAATGCAGTAAAATAGAGCAGGAGCGAGAGAGTGGGATTGTATCAGAATGAACAAGGGGGTTTTGCTTGCCTGGCACTTCCGAAGATAGTATAGTTCTTCATCAGTGTCATCAAACTCATCGTCAGTACATCATCTACTGAGAGGGGACAAACACCGGCAATAGAGAAGGAACACAATCAATGCAATGCAACACTATGATGCATGAGTGTGACATGGCAATATGCTGTGGTTTGAGCTAATGCAACTAGCAACCAGATTAAATGAAGTTGGTTTGAATCCAAGATTCAAATTCAAAATCCATATGTGGATATTTAAATGCCATTAATATGATTTGTGCTAAACAGCAACTATAAGTTGTTCTAACATGCATGAAAATGGTACAGATGGATAGATTGGATTTTTCTGATAATTTTTCATATATAATTTATTTCATTTGGAGTTACGGTTGAATTACTATGAATTTTAGAAGTTTTGGATATTTTCTGAAATTAAATAAATCAAATAGATTTATTTAAAATCCAGAAAAGCATTACTGCGTCAGCCTGACATCAGAATGACATCATCAGGTCAACAGCGTCGGCCCAGGTCAAACCTGACGCCGGGACCCACTGGTCAGTGACTAGGCTAATTAACAGAGACTGTTAGTGCTAATTTAATCCTAACTAAAAGTGTTTAGTGGGCGTGGCCCCACATGTTAGTGAACCAGGGGTTAATTAGCAGGGTCATTAGCCCCTAATGACTGCGCCACGTCAACACGTCAGAGACCAGCTGGCGGCGACCACAGAACATGGCAGGGCCATGCCAGACTTGCGCTAGAAGCATCGGTTTAGCGCGCTGAGGGCACTGGGGCATAGCCCTCGCTCTTGCGCATCCAGAGAGCCAAGTGGGAGGGGCTGGGGTGGAACGAGCTCGCCGGAGTCGAGCTCTTGGCGGCGGCCGGTGTTCGGGAGCAGTCGAGTACGGTGCTAGAGGGCACGGGAGGCGGAGCTACTGGTGGTTGCAGGTTCGTGGAGGCGCGCTGAGAACACTGGTGTGCTCAGATACGGGCTGCAGTGCCCGTGGCCTCGTCTGCACCATTGCCGGTGGCGAGGAGCTCGCGGCCTCGGTGGGAAAAGGCGGCTGGAGGAGGATAACGACGGTGGGGAGAGAGGGGTTTGGAGCAGGGGCTCACTGTGAGGTCGCAGAGCAGGTCGGCGTGCTCGGGGAGGCGGCGGAGACGGCGAATCGGACGGTGGCATTCGGCGGCCATGGTCAGGGAAGAAGGCCACAGGCGTCGTTTTGGGGCCGTCATGGCTCGTGTAGCTCCGCGAGGGGGGAGAATAGGTTGCGGCGGAGCCTTTGAGAGCATCGGCGGGGCAAGGCAGTGGTTGTGGCCTCGGCGGTGCTCGTCGGCGGCAACGGCTGCGCTCGGTGGCTGCGCGTAGGAGAAACAGAGGAGGGGGAGGGAGAGCAGCGAGTGAGCGAGAGGAGACAGGGGCCACGCGGCGTCTCCAGGTGCTTGAATGGGGGTGGGGAGGAAGCAGGAGGTGGAAGCAGGAGGTGGTCGCGGCTCGGCTGTGCGCGCGCCACGCGCAATGCCAGTAGGCGCGAGGAAGACGACGCGCGACGGGGTGGGCCGGGCCTAACGGGCCAGCGACTGTAGCAGGTAGGCCAGGTAAGTTCCAGGTGAGCCTCTGTTCTTTCCTATTTTTATTTCTCTTTTCTATTTCTTCTGCAACTGGATGGCTTTATTAAAAATACTAAAACGTTTCCAAAAATCCTGCAAATAATTGTGGGCTCTGTTGGGATTATTCAAAATAGCCCACACTTAATTTCAGAATTAATTGAGAATTTAAAATAATATATATCATTTAAATGCCCAATTGCAAATACTATATGATTTAATTCAGTGACCAAATATGTCATGGAAAAATGTGCAACACCTCTGATTATGGATTCTAGCATTATCCAGAAATGATGAACATTTTTGAAAGCCATTTGGACTTACTGAAAATATTTTAGGTGAACCTAGTGAATTCCTTTAATGCTAGGGTTTGGACAATCCCCACTTCAACTTTCTGCGAAAAGTAAACATGATGCAACACCAGATGCTAGCACTAGGTATGGTCAGAACTAGGGATGTGACAAGTAGCCTAGGCTAGTCATAGTGGAAAGTAAATTAGACAACTCCAGTAACTCTATGGTTATCCTAAGGGCAAGTACTACCTCCGTCCTGGTTTACTCTTCCAATTTTGTAGTATCAAAATTTGACCATAGATTTAACTGACAAAATGTTAATGCATGTCACTAAGAACTATATCGTTGGATTCGTATTTGAACATAATTTCAAATGGTGTAATTTTTAGTGACATGCATTGGCATTTTCTTAGGTAAATCTATGGTCAAAATTTTATACTAAATACGAGGTAGTATTCCCTCCGTCCCAAAATTCTTGTCTTACAATTGTTTAGATGTATCTAACACTAAAATGTAACTAGATACATTCGTATTTAGACAAATTTAAGACAAGAATTTTGGGACGGAGGGAGTACAAAAATGGGCTATGTAGGCCAAAACATGTGCCAAATTCACTTGTGATGCATTTGGCATCGATGCCCCTCCATTGCTCACCTGGTGCCCCAATCTGGAGCACCTACTTTGCTCTTGTGCCAAATTAACTCACGCAATGAAAAAACACTGCGTGGGAGAGAGAGAGAGGACTGAGGCAATAAAAAACACTTGTTTGGGAGAGTGAGAGGCTGGTGTAGTTGGTTTGATTGATTTGTTTATACATGTGGGTCTGTGTGCACAGCGGTGCCAACTCTCTCACATCGCGAGAGCGGTGCCAAAATCTTTTGATTTGACATCGATGCGTATTATGTGGCATACTTTTGCAAAATTTGGCATCGGCCACATAGTCGAAGGCAACAAATGCCCAAGCTCTTCACGTTATCCTAGTTAAATGAGAGGAAACAGAAACAGAGAGAGAGAGAGGGAGAGAGAGAGAGAGTGAAAAAATATCACTAGCCAGCCAACCCTATCGTATGAGCGAATGATATTGGTACCTCTTGATGACACGACAATCTTATGCAGCCAGCTGCTCTAATATGTTCTCTTCTTTTGCAGATAAAAAAAGACCCGAAAGTGAAAAATGTGCTGCACTATAACAATCTCATCGAATGCCTTGATCTCCATCTTACAGAAATTGATTTGATCGACTACTGAGGCAGCACATCTGAGATTAAATTGGCCAGGTTCTTTGTTCTGGAGGCAAGTGTGCTCAAGGTAATGAGGTTTGGCGTTCTCTGGCGCAACAATGAATGGCGTGCTGATCACCGCAAGCGTCTAAGCCTAAATGACAAAGTCTCCGCAGAAGCTAAATTTGTTTTTGAAACATCAAGTGGCCAGAGACTCGAAAACTTATTTTCCCATTAGTGACTTGTCAGGGCGGTGGATTTTAGTTTGTACGATAACGCTGCATCCACCTAAAGTAACGAAAGTTCTTACATGAACTTCCTAGTAATTCCCTCTTCCTAGGTGTAGCATTACTCCTAACATCTGTAATATCAGTTTGAAACTTGTAATATTGCCATGTCCTATTCCTATGTTTTCAAAATCCTGCGAATCAAACAGGTCCTGAGTTGGTGATGATGTTGTGCCTCCCATCTTTCATGTCACGCCCAATATGCGACCCTATCCAAAAGGAACTCGAAGGTCCCACCAAGGATAGACCCGCATATTGAAACGCTTTTGCAAGGTGGATATCATTACATCAACATTACATAATAGATGGGGATACGTACAAAAGGCATAGAATGCCACACAAGTACAACATCACCATACATAAGATCAACATCCGACTACGGATGAAACATAAACAGAAGCTCAAACGACATCCACCCTGCTAGCCCAGGCTGCCGACCTGGAACCTATCCCAGATCGAAGAAGAAGCAGAAGAAGAACTCCAAAACAAGCAAACATCGCTCTCGCGTCATGATCATCGCATAACCTGTACCTGCAACTGTTGTTGTAGTAATCTGTGAGCCACGAGGACTCAGCAATCCCATTACCATGGGTATCAAGACTAGCAAAGCTTAATGGGAAAGGAAGGGGTAAAGTGGTGAGGTTGCAGCAGCGACTAAGCATATATGGTGGCTAACCAACGCAAATAAGAGCGAGAAGAGAGCAAGCAGAACGGTCGTGAAGCTAGCAATGATCAAGAGGTGATCCTTAACTCCTACTTACGTTAAACATAACCCAGAAACCATGTTCACTTCCCGGACTCCACCGAGAAGAGACCATCACGGCTACACACGCGGTTGATGCGTTTTAATTCAGATGTCACATCCCTGGTCCTGTTATGCACTAGGCTAGACCTCATGTGAGCATCATGTTTAAATTTTTGAAACCTGAACTGAGGAATTTTGGAAGCCTCAAAAACTTAAATAAAAGAAGGGCAAAAACCCTAAAAATCTCATTCATTGCTCCAAAATGCTCTTCTTAAATGTTTGATAATTTTTGGTAAGGGTTCTGGTCCCAACCAAAATATTGAACATTTTTAAGGAATTATTTTTGGGACTTTGGATTTAATTCATTAGCTATTTGAATTTGAATTATATTCATATAATTAGAATATAATTTCAAATACCCCTGAAATATTTTATAAGCTTTTGGAAGAGTCCATCTAGCAATATAAAATATTCAGAGGAGTTTTTGGCATTGTTTGAATTATTTTAAATTCAAAACAGTGGCAAAATAAATTAAATAAAACAAAACAGAAATAAAAGACAGAGGAGAGAAACCTTACCTGGACTTACCTCTGCAGCCCACCAGGCCCACCTGCGCGGCCCAGCCCACCTGGCCCCCCCTTCTCCTGTCGTCTTCCTCCCCTCGCACCGAAGCTGCTCGGTGGCGAGCGCTGGCGATGCCCCGGCCACCTCCTGCTTCCCCCGGCCTCCCTAGCGACGCCACGACGACGCCTCGTGTCCCCTCGCTCCTCTTCCTCCCTCGCTGCTCCCTCTCCCTTCCCCGAACACCCTTTCCCCCCTCCTCTGTTCTCCTCACCGAGCGGAGCCCGTCGCCGCCGCTTGCTGCTGCCGCGGCCACCGCCTCCCCCCTCACCCCTCTGACGTGCCCGAGAGCCCCACCTCCGCCTTCTACGCCTCCTCGACGAGCCAAGCAACCGGGGACGCGCCGTATCGCCGCCATCGACATCATCTTCAACCTCGGGCACCGCCGATCTCCGTCGCCGATATGTCGTCCACAACCCGTCCTCGAGCCCAACGAGACCGCCGACGAACTCGCTGTGAGCTCCACTCCGTTTCCTCTCCTTAGTTTTGCTCGTTCCCGTGCCGTAGCACCCCCGCCCACATTCCCGAGCACCGCCGTCCGCCATGGCCGCGTAGCTCTCCTGACCTGAGCCCCTCTGCTCGAACCCGTGGCACCAGCGCGCTTCTGGTGGCCCGCGGATGCCGTCTGGACCATCAGCTTCTCCCCTAGCGCGCCACAGCCCCAACCCCGCACATGGACGAACTCCGGCCGCCGCCAGGAGCCCGTTTCCGGCGAACCCCGGCCTCCCTGTGCCCAGCTGCATGCGCCACTAGATGCGCGGGAGCACGGGCTCCCTCTTGGTGCCCTCAGCGCGACCAGCCGCGGGCTGTAGCGCCATCCCGAGCAACTCCGGCGAGGTCCCGCCGTCGCCATGGTCGTCGGCGTCACTAGCCGACGTGGCCGCGTGATTAGCACTAATCACGGCCAGCTAACCTCCCCAGAGCCGCTGACGTATGGGCCCCACGCCCTTATCTAATCCTTATCTTTTTCTGTTAAGTTTTAATCTAACCACCATGGGCCCACACGTCAGCTTTGACCAAGCTGACGTGGCTGTTGACCTGGTCCCACCTGTCATTGTCACTTACCAGCACTAGTCACTGACCAGTGGACCCCACTGGTCAGGTTTGACCTGGGGCGCCCAGTTGACTCTGCTGACGTCACAGTGACGTGGGGCTGACGCAATAAGTATTTTCTGGATTTAAAAATATTCAGAAAATTCCAGAAATTTGTATAAACTTCTAAAAATCATAGAAATTCAACCGTAACTCCAAATTAAATAAATTATATATGAAAAATTATCAGAAAAATTCAAGGAATCCATCTGTACCATTTTCATGCATATTAGAACGACTTATAGCTGCTGTTTAGCACAAATCAATTAAATGGCATTTGAATAATCACATATGGAGTTTGAATTTGAATCTTGTATTCAAACCAACTTCATTTAATCTGTTGCTAGTTGCATTAGCTCAGAACACATTCATATTGCCATGTCATGAGCATGCATCATATTGTGCATTGCATTGATTGTATTTCTTCTTTGTTGCCGGTATTTGTCCCCTCTCGATAGACGTGATACCGATGATGTGATCGTTGACACTGATGAAGACTCAATGCTATCTTCAGAAGTGCCAGGCAAGCAAAACCCCCTTGTTCATTCCGATACAATCCTACTCTCTCGCTCCTGCTCTCTTTTAATGCATTAGGACAACACCGATTCAACTGTTACATGCTGCGGTAGTTGAACCCCTTTATCCTCTGCATGACCTGTCATTGCCACAGTAAATAGATGAAACCCACTAGCATGAGTAGGAGTTGTTTGAGCCCTGTTGTGCCTACTCATTCATGTTTGTTTGTCATGCCTGCTACGGCTTAGAGTTGAGTCAGGTCTGATTCATCGGGGATGAATCAGAGGCGTGTGAACATGTCCTACTGTGTGTGAGCTAAGTGTGTGAACACGATTTGGTAAAGGTAGCGGTGAGAGGCCATGTAGGAGTACATGGTGGGTTGTCTCATTGCAGCCGTCCTCAGGAACTGAGTTCTGTGTTTGTGATCCATGATTCAGCTACTACCACGCATTGGGCCCGAAACCAATGGACCCTCTCGGCTTCTTGATCACCCTTGTCCTCTGTCCAGGAGTTGCAAGTAGTTTCTGGTGTTTGTAGTATGCTGGAGGCCGTGGGCAGCGCTGACCGTAGGGGTGGGCTGTGATGCGGTAGGCACGTGGCACGGTGTATCGGGCGCCCGTTTGGTGTCTCGGGAACCCTGTTCACATCGTTTGGGGCTGTGAGCGAAACTCCGGCCGGATCTCCTCATGGATGGAACCCGAATAGGCGATAAACCTGGACTAGAGACTTAGGTGATTAGGTAGGTCGTGGCCAACACCCACGTTGGGCTTCCGCTTGAAGGTTGCCGAGTACATGTCGTATAAACGGCGGTAAGTGGTGAGAGCGTGTGTGAAGAAGTACACCCCTGCAGGGTTAACATCATCTATTCGAATAGCCGTGTCCGCGGAAAAGGACTTCTGGGTTGCTTATATCAGTTCATAGACAAGTGAAAGTGGATACTCTAAAATACGCAAGATAAGCGTGAGTGCTATGGATGGCGTTCTCATAGGGAGACGGAAGCGGATCCATAGTGGTGTATTGATATGGTGAATATGTGGACTCGTGTGCGCCACCTCAAAAGAGTCGCTTGCAGTCGTAGTTTAGGATAGCCACCGAGTCAAAGCTGGCTTGCTGCAGTTAAACCCCACCACCCCTTTGTTGATAATGATGCATATGTAGTTAGCTCTGATGTAAGTCTTGCTGGGTACATTTGTACTCACATTTGCCTATTTTATGTTTTTGCAGAGAGACTTTGGTCTCGCTAGTAGTTCCACGTGGACTTCGACGTTTAGCTTGATACCTCAGCTACGATCTTGTGCCCTCGGCAGGATCTGATAGATAGTCAGGCTTCTCAGCCTTTTTCATTTATAGATGTCTGTACTCAGACATGATAGCTTCCGCTTGTGCTTTGACTTGTATGCTCTGATTGTTGGGTCATGAGACCCATGTTTGTAATATCTCGCTCCTCGGAGCCTAATGAATAAATTACTTGAGTCGTAGAGTCATGTTGTGATGCCATGTTGTATTTGCACATATCGAGCATATTGTGTGTATGTTATTGAAATGCTTGGTATGTGTGGGATCTGACCATCTAGTTGTTTATCTTTAGTAGCCTCTCTTACCGGGAAATGTCTCCTAGTGTTTCCACTGAGCCATGGTAGCTTGCTACTGCTCCGGAACACTTAGGCTGGCCGGCATGTGTCCTTCTTCGTTCCTGTGTCTGTCCCTTCGGGGAAATGTCACGCGATGAGTACCGGAGTCCTGTTAGCCCGCTACAGCCCGGTTCACCGGAGTCCTGCTAGCCCAGTGCTACAGCCTGGGTTCACTCGCTGATGACCGACACGTTCGATGCTGGGTCATGGATGCCTGTCCCTGTAAGTTTGTGCCACTTTGGGTTTACGACTAGCCATGTCAGCCCGGGCTCCTTATCATATGGATGCTAGCGACACTGTCATATACGTGTGCCAAAAGGCGCAAATGGTCCCGGGCAAAGGTAAGGCGACACCCGTGGGAATACCGTGCGTGAGGCCGCAAAGTGATATGAGGTGTTACATGCTAGATCGATGTGGCATTGAGTCGGGGTCCTGACAGCGTTGGTATCAGAGCTTGACTGCCTGTAGGATTACCAAGCCAAACTGGTCGAAGTTGAGTCTAGAAATTCTTTAGTTATATAAGGGAATTGATTGTGGGATGGAACGTAAGGCTCTTTTTACTCCTTATACCTTATGCCTTCTGATCTGAGTCATCTTATCTTTCCTGCGGGGATTAAGAACTAGGCTATCTCTTCTTTCTATCAGGATCACGTGTTACTAATCAGTGGACTTATAAGATTGTTGGATTTAAGTCTCAGTTCAGTTCCTACTACTTCCGTATGTTAATTGTTGATCTCGGAACCTCGGTATTATGCTTCTGAGTGGTTATGCCACCATTTTTGTGAATGTCTCAAATCTTTTCCGAGCATTTACAGCCGTTATGCTGTCCGAGTCATCCCAGGTTTCTAAAGAGTCTGATGCATTTGCAAAATCCTTTTTCTCCGGTTTCAATGTCTGTTAGGCCAGGTTAATCACACAAATTATTGAGCTGAGGTACTCTACTGCCTCAACCTTTATGTTGGAGTTATTATTATGACCCTAGGTGTCTCAGGGGATCATCTAGTGGTCTAGCCATGATTTGTGTCCTAGTGTGATGATTCTGGCCTTTATTCTCGAAAGCATTCCGTGATGCTACTTAGTAGTAGGTATTCTATTCCTGGGTTTTGAACCCGAGATTCATCCTACTTACATCATGTTGATAGTGTTGCTAGTTCCTTTAGGATAATAGTAACCTTTGCGATAGTCCTCGAGGTTCATGATACATCCTTCTTCCAATTACCATGAATCATTCTTGGCAGGAGTTCTTCTGAACCAAAAGATGACAACAAGAGCGCTCTCGATGAGTTCTCCATGCTATATTGTGACTCTGCCAGCTCAACCTTTCTGCATGGGTTATCCGGAAGAATTATGTTGAACTTGGTTCGACATACTAATTTATGCATCCACAACTCAGAAAGTTATATGTTCCTTTGAGTTGTCCCTCTTTAGTTGTCTACTAACCTTCGTCTATCAATTGATAGTCAAGAGTATGCATGCATTCGTTTATCGATGCCTATTACTCTTGTGGTCCATCAAGCCATTCTATCGTAGAATGATAGGAGAAACAAACTCCAGTACCTCTTCCATATCTAGGATTGGGTCAAAGCAATTGTACTCCGCAAATCAAAATGCCAGCCCAGCTTTTGATTTTGTTCTACGCTGAAGTATTACCGTCTTTATGTCAGGATTTTCATGAGGATTGCACCGGCTCTTGTGAATTCTTGATGTAGTGATACTTCTCGCCATCATTATTCATCCCTCGGTTCCATGTTGTCGCAACCAGAATGCCGACAAGTGAATCGTGATGTGTGAATTCAATACTCCTAGCAACCTTGTTGCTTGGTAGTTAATGGATAATAATTTCATTCTTAGCGTGTTGGTTTTGAATCATCATTCTAAGGTTGATCATGCTACCTAGTCCTTGTTCTCGGTGCACTCCTCGATCGATGAGTTAGGGTTATTTCAAATCTTCGCTCTATTGATCATATCGTCTTGCCTCAAAAAGCAAGATTGTTCTCGAGATTAGTAACATATCGGTGGTTCGTGATTTTCCGAAGATCTTCTCGGAAGTATTACCAGGTTGTCACCTGACCGCTGTGTTGAGCTCGTGATCAAGTTGGTTTCTTCTGAACCATCCTTCTCCAAGGATCTGTGTTGGATATCCCTGAGCTAGTTGGTTAAGCTAGACAACAACTTGGAGAGTTGGAAGATAAAAGCTTGCCTGACTTAGTTCGTTCCAAAGGGATATTCTTGTGTAGTATGTGTTGACGAAAGATGATATCTTCATCGATTGGTCCCTGTGATCAGTTGCTGGACCTATCATTTTTATCTAACCTTTGATTGGAGTATGGGCTATCATCCAATCAGACCAGAACCAACGATATTCGTAATGTTGTCTTACTCGTGGTTGATCCCTCGAGCATACACCATTATATCTTTCGGGTCTGACCAATGCTATCACTTGTTCACTTAACTATGGAATTCCTTTTAAAGGGAAACCCGGAAGAATTGTTGTTGAGCCCATTGGCAACATCCTTATCTCCTCCATGATGTTGTTGAACATTAAGCTAGTGTTGGAAACTTTTGAAAGCATTTTCTTCATGCTAGCTCATGAAGTATTTGTTTGATGAAAGGAGTGACTTCCTCTTATACACGTGCATTTGGTGAAAGTTGCCGCCGTGAATTTGAGAAAGATTGTTTTGTTTCCTTTGGAATCATCCCAAATCAGTCATGCACACGTGCGAAGTATTCTGTAGTCTGGAGACTTGCAACCTTCATTCTATATGTATCCCTAGCACACCAAGCCACTGATTGACTTGTTCAAGGAAAAGAAGTCTATGCTTGGGATCTAATCCATGGACTTGCGTAAAGACTTCGATATCCTCGATTATGGTTCCCCACCTGAACTCGGTAGTGTTTAATTATAAGACTACTACATGGCCATGCTTGTCTGGGATAACGTGTCCACATGTTTGTAGCAGAACCAGCTCATGTTTTAGAGCTTGCTATCGTAGTTCATCTCCCGAGAATCTCGCAACGTCATCTTGTCGATTCGTGTTGCAAACTTCCGTTTTTCTTCCTGGACTCGATGAGTCTGGAATATCCTGACACCAACCAGATCTGAATCTCAGGCAGATATGATGGTTTGGAACATTTCCCAAGAACTATAATATTGGTCTCGCGATAACCGGTAAAGTGGATGTCGTGGCCAACACACCCAGCTGGAAGACCTGTTATTATAATATCTTGATTGAGGAAGTTGGCCACCTCCCCATATGGATTTCGTAGGATTTACTCCCTAGTTGCCCCTATGGATTTTGAGATCCCGAAGTCCGACCTTTTACTTGATGCTCTAGATATCAAACCATATCTATGAATGGGTTACACTAGCACATCAAGGAGAACATTAGAAGCGGAGTGCTAAATGTCTCTCGGTCGATCATCCAGATTTTATTTCCTTGGCCCCGCCAAGGGTGAAATCTGAGAAGGTGTTATCTTCCTTTGCATCTGCATCATCCATCATCATTCATCATGGTAGCAAGTTGTGTTGCCAGGATCCTTGACACGGATATTGGTAGAATCTTGATGATTGTGGAAATGCTCAAGTTCTTGAGAGCACGCACAAGCGCTACGTGTTATCATCGGCACTAGCTGGGTTTGCTCTCAGTTCCCTCGGCAATGCTATGATCTATTCAACAGTGAATTCACTCTCTATTGTTGGGTTCTTCCCCAGTTACTAGAATCATTCCCAGCATTTGCATTTTGTTCCCAGTTTGCACCGCCAATGTGCCATTCTACCATGGGTCTCTTCCATTTCCGGTGATAAGCAAATTCATCCATTGCGTTGTCTTCAACAAGGTAATCCACATCATCCAAGTCCGAGTATGCCATTCTACCGACCCCCTCCAAACGATCGCTCGAGAATTGTCTTAGGCTGGTTTAAAGAGTTTCAATGATCTCTGAATCAAAAGTAATTCTTTTTGCCACTTAAGGTAATAATCTACGAATCACCCTCCTCCAGGATGTTTCGTCGTGGTATCATGGCAACTCAACTCCTCGCTACGTTGACAATCGTTTACCACCTTCTTAGGTGTGGAATTGTTGTCTACCTAGCGAACCTTCGTCATCCGTTTCTTTCCACCCCTCTTGATGTGTATCTCGTGTCTCAACCCGAGAGATGGTCCTATGTCTCATTCCGTGAGTTGTTCGATCTTCGAGAAGATCGACCCTTCTAGAGTCTCCTTCTTCCCTCCATGTCATGTTGACAGGGTTTTTCAAGGCAAGACTTCAAGGCAATGATGGCGAATGAATCAACGTTCAACTGAAGTGCACCCTGGATCGTGAAGATTATACTAGTCTGCGTTACCCTTCACCTTACCCTACGCTTGAATCTCGAGACGAGATTCTTGTTTAGTGGGGGTGAGTTGTCACATCCCTGGTCCTGTTATGCACTAGGCTAGACCTCATGTGAGCATCATGTTTAAATTTTTGAAACCTGAACTGAGGAATTTTGGAAGCCTCAAAAACTTAAATAAAAGAAGGGCAAAAACCCTAAAAATCTCATTCATTGCTCCAAAATGCTCTTCTTAAATGTTTGATAATTTTTGGTAAGGGTTCTGGTCCCAACCAAAATATTGAACATTTTTAAGGAATTATTTTTGGGACTTTGGATTTAATTCATTAGCTATTTGAATTTGAATTATATTCATATAATTAGAATATAATTTCAAATACCCCTGAAATATTTTATAAGCTTTTGGAAGAGTCCATCTAGCAATATAAAATATTCAGAGGAGTTTTTGGCATTGTTTGAATTATTTTAAATTCAAAACAGTGGCAAAATAAATTAAATAAAACAAAACAGAAATAAAAGACAGAGGAGAGAAACCTTACCTGGACTTACCTCTGCAGCCCACCAGGCCCACCTGCGCGGCCCAGCCGACCTGGCCCCCCCTTCTCCTGTCGTCTTCCTCCCCTCGCACCGAAGCTGCTCGGTGGCGAGCGCTGGCGATGCCCCGGCCACCTCCTGCTTCCCCCGGCCTCCCTAGCGACGCCACGACGACGCCTCGTGTCCCCTCGCTCCTCTTCCTCCCTCGCTGCTCCCTCTCCCTTCCCCGAACACCCTTTCCCCCCTCCTCTGTTCTCCTCACCGAGCGGAGCCCGTCGCCGCCGCTTCCTGCTACCGCGGCCACCGCCTCCCCCCTCACCCCTCTGACGTGCCCGAGAGCCCCACCTCCGCCTTCTATGCCTCCTCGATGAGCCAAGCAACCGGGGACGCGCCGTATCGCCGCCATCGACATCATCTTCAACCTCGGGCACCGCCGATCTCCGTCGCCGATATGTCGTCCACAACCCATCCCCGAGCCCAACGAGACCGCCGATGAACTCGCTGTGAGCTCCACTCCGTTTCCCCTCCTTAGTTTTGCTCGTTCCCGTGCCGTAGCACCCCCGCCCACATTCCCGAGCACCGCCGTCCGCCATGGCCGCGTAGCTCTCCTGACCTGAGCCCCTCTGCTCGAACCCGTGGCACCAGCGCGCTTCTGGTGGCCCGCGGATGCCGTCTGGACCATCAGCTTCTCCCCTAGCGCGCCACAGCCCCAACCCCGCACATGGCCGAACTCCGGCCGCCGCCAGGAGCCCGTTTCCGGCGAACCCCGGCCTCCCTGTGCCCCGCTGCATGCGCCACTAGATGCGCGGGAGCACGGGCTCCCTCTTGGTGCCCTCAGCGCGACCAGCCGCGGGCTGTAGCGCCATCCCGAGCAACTCCGGCGAGGTCCCGCCGTCGCCATGGTCGCCGGCGTCACTAGCCGACGTGGCCGCGTGATTAGCACTAATCACGGCCAGCTAACCTCCCCAGAGCCGCTGACGTATGGGCCCCACGCCCTTATCTAATCCTTATCTTTTTCTGTTAAGTTTTAATCTAACCACCATGGGCCCACACGTCAGCTTTGACCAAGCTGACGTGGCTGTTGACCTGGTCCCACCTGTCATTGTCACTTACCAGCACTAGTCACTGACCAGTGGACCCCATTGGTCAGGTTTGACCTGGGGCGCCCAGTTGACTCTGCTGACGTCACAGTGACGTGGGGCTGACGCAATAAGTATTTTCTGGATTTAAAAATATTCAGAAAATTCCAGAAATTTGTATAAACTTCTAAAAATCATAGAAATTCAACCGTAACTCCAAATTAAATAAATTATATATGAAAAATTATCAGAAAAATTCAAGGAATCCATCTGTACCATTTTCATGCATATTAGAACAACTTATAGCTGCTGTTTAGCACAAATCAATTAAATGGCATTTGAATAATCACATATGGAGTTTGAATTTGAATCTTGTATTCAAACCAACTTCATTTAATCTGTTGCTAGTTGCATTAGCTCAGAACACATTCATATTGCCATGTCATGAGCATGCATAATATTGTGCATTGCATTGATTGTATTTCTTCTTTGTTGCCGGTATTTGTCCCCTCTCGATAGACGTGATACCGATGATGTGATCGTTGACACTGATGAAGACTCAATGCTATCTTCAGAAGTGCCAGGCAAACAAAACCCCCTTGTTCATTCCGATACAATCCTACTCTCTCGCTCCTGCTCTCTTTTAATGCATTAGGACAACACCGATTCAACTGTTACATGCTGCGGTAGTTGAACCCCTTTATCCTCTGCATGACCTGTCATTACCACAGTAAATAGATGAAACCCACTAGCATGAGTAGGAGTTGTTTGAGCCCTGTTGTGCCTACTCATTCATGTTTGTTTGTCATGCCTGCTACGGCTTAGAGTTGAGTCAGGTCTGATTCATCGGGGATGAATCAGAGGCGTGTGAACATGTCCTACTGTGTGTGAGCTAAGTTTGTGAACACGATTTGGTAAAGGTAGCGGTGAGAGGCCATGTAGGAGTACATGGTGGGTTGTCTCATTGCAGCCGTCCTCAGGAACTGAGTTCTGTGTTTGTGATCCATGATTCAGCTACTACCACGCATTGGGCCCGAAACCAATGGACCCTCTCGGCTTCTTGATCACCCTTGTCCTCTGTCCAGGAGTTGCAAGTAGTTTCTGGTGTTTGTAGTATGCTGGAGGCCGTGGGCAGCGCTGACCGTAGGGGTGGGCTGTGATGCGGTAGGCACGTGGCACAGTGTACCGGGCGCCCGTTTGGTGTCTCGGGAACCCTGTTCACATCGTTTGGGGCTGTGAGCGAAACTCCGGCCGGATCTCCTCATGGATGGAACCCGAATAGGCGATAAACCTGGACTAGAGACTTAGGTGATTAGGTAGGTCGTGGCCGACACCCACGTTGGGCTTCCGCTTGAAGGTTGCCGAGTACATGTCGTGTAAACGGCGGTAAGTGGTGAGAGCGTGTGTGAAGAAGTACACCCCTGCAGGGTTAACAGCATCTATTCGAATAGCCGTGTCCGCGGAAAAGGACTTCTGGTTGCTTATATCAGTTCATAGACAAGTGAAAGTGGATACTCTAAAATACGCAAGATAAGCGTGAGTGCTATGGATGGCGTTCTCGTAGGGAGACGGAAGCGGATCCATAGTGGTGTATTGATATGGTGAATATGTGGACTCGTGTGCGCCACCTCAAAAGAGTCGCTTGCAGTCGTAGTTTAGGATAGCCACCGAGTCAAAGCTGGCTTGCTGCAGTTAAACCCCACCACCCCTTTGTTGATAATGATGCATATGTAGTTAGCTCTGATGTAAGTCTTGCTGGGTACATTTGTACTCACGTTTGCCTATTTTATGTTTTTGCAGAGAGACTTCGGTCTCGCTAGTAGTTCCACATGGACTTCGACGTTTAGCTTGATACCTCAGCTACGATCTTGTGCCCTCGGCAGGATCTGATAGATAGTCAGGCTTCTCAGCCTTTTTCATTTATAGATGTCTGTACTCAGACATGATAGCTTCCGCTTGTGCTTTGACTTGTATGCTCTGATTGTTGGGTCATGAGACCCATGTTTGTAATATCTCGCTCCTCGGAGCCTAATGAATAAATTACTTGAGTCGTAGAGTCATGTTGTGATGCCATGTTGTATTTGCACATATCGAGCATATTGTGTGTATGTTATTGAAATGCTTGGTATGTGTGGGATCTGACCATCTAGTTGTTTATCTTTAGTAGCCTCTCTTACCGGGCAATGTCTCCTAGTGTTTCCACTGAGCCATGGTAGCTTGCTACTGCTCCGGAACACTTAGGCTGGCCGGCATGTGTCCTTCTTCGTTCCTGTGTCTGTCCCTTCGGGGAAATGTCACGCGATGAATACCGGAGTCCTGTTAGCCCGCTACAGCCCGGTTCACCGGAGTCCTGCTAGCCCAGTGCTACAGCCTGGGTTCACTCGCTGATGACCGACACGTTCGATGCTGGGTCATGGATGCCTGTCCCTGTAAGTTTGTGCCACTTTGGGTTTACGACTAGCCATGTCAGCCCGGGCTCCTTATCATATGGATGCTAGCGACACTGTCATATATGTGTGCCAAAAGGCGCAAACGGTCCCGGGCAAAGGTAAGGCGACACCCGTGGGAATACCGTGCGTGAGGCCGCAAAGTGATATGAGGTGTTACATTCTAGATCGATGTGGCATTGAGTCGGGGTCCTGATATCAGATCTGGTGTCACGTTATCTACAACCGGACATTAACAAATTCCCATCTGCCCATAACCGCGGGCACGGCTTTCCAAAATTTATACCCTGCAGGGGTGTCCCAACTTAGCCCATGATAAGCTCTCGCGATCAACGAAGGATATACCTTCTCCCAGGAAGACCCGATCAGACTCGGAATCCCGGTTTACAAGACATTTCGACAATGGTAAAACAAGACCAGCAAGACCGCCCGATGCGCCAACAATCCTGATAGGAGCTGCACATATCTCATTCTCAGGGCAACACCGGATGAACACTACGTACAACTAAAACCAACCCTCAAGTTTCCCCGAGGTGGCACTGCAAGTGGCTCTGGTTGGGACCAACACTTAGACAAGCACTGGCCTGGGGGGGGCTGTAATAAAGATGACCCTCGGGTTAATTACTCCCAGGGTAAATGTAGGTGGTGGTGAGGCAAATGGTAAAACCAAGGTTGGGCCTTGCTGGAGGAGTTTTATTCAAAGCGAACTGTCAAGGGGGTCCCATAAATCACCCAACCGCGTAAGGAATGCAAAATCCGAGAACATAACACTGGTATGACGGAAACTAGAGCGGCAAGAGTGGAACAAAACACCATGCATAAGCCCGAGCCTTCCACCCTTTACCAAATATATAGATGCATTAATAATATAAGAGATATTGTGATATCCCAACAAAATCCTGTCCACCACAAAGTTATCTTCAACTTCACCTGCAACTAACAACGCTATAAGAGGGGGCTGAGCAAAGCGGTAACATAGCCAAGCAACGGTTTGCTAGGAAGGGTGTCAAAGGTTAGAGGTTCATTGCAATTTGGGAGGCTTGAGGAGCAAAAGATAGGTAACGCAGCATAGCGATAGAACGAAGCAACTAGCATAGAAATGATAGTAGTGAGATCCAGGGTAGTGGTCATCTTGCCTGAAATCCCGCAAGGAAGAAGAACGAGTCCATGAAGAAGATGAACGGATGAAGCCGAACCAAGCGTAGACGAACGAATCCTCACGATCGCAATGAAACGGGAACTATCGAGAAGAAGCACACAACATAGTAAACACACCACACATGAACATGACATGATGCACAACAAGCATGATGCAAGACAAGACTACATGAAGCTACTCATGGCAAGAGATGATGCAAACAAGAACAACACATCAAAGCAAGTTTAAATGAGGCCGGGAACAACATATAACAATTTCGGCAAGTCCTCATATGCAAATTTCGAAATTGGTCCAGATCTGAATAAACCTTATGTTCAAGTTGTTAAACAGCAAGTTAACATGCACCACGGTGATCTACATGAAAATCTAGTCAAGTTACACATAAAGTTCATTTAATTCGGAGCTACGTCCAAGAAGATATGAGCAAAACAAGTCAAACATGGCATTGATGCAAAATGTATACAAACATCAAGAAAACACCTCAAAACATGGATGCAACATGATAATATGAAACTATATGCAAAATCAAGCAAGTTTCATATAAAGCACATTCAAAACAGAGCAACGGTTCAACACACACACTCTATACAAGTTATAGCAACAATTTGTCCAAAACAGCAACTAGGCATATTGCAAGCATCAAAACAACATGCTACAGGACCTCAACAAGAAAACAAAAGGCATGGGCATGATGTACATGTAAAGCATAACAAAACATTAACACTGAGCTATCTCCATAAATCACTAGAACATGCTCAAACACACATGGCAAGATTGCAAATAATAACAGTTTCAGACTTTAGCAGAAATAACATCAGGTTGCAATGTTTAGAGCTATCAAACAACATGCTACAGGAACTTAACATGGCAACCAAAGGCATGGCATGAATCTACTAATTGAATAGAACAAAAGTCCTTTACTGACCAAGAGCAAAAAAGGATCAGAAGATATGATGGCACCCATGTAAACATGGCAAATTATAAGACAGATTCATACATGGCAGAAACAACGATAAGTAGGCATGTTGGTGAGCTTGAACCACTCACCACAGAGCAATACATGGCATGGCAAGGCAACCCACAGTAATAATACATGTTTATGAAGCCAAGCATGGCAAGGGAAAGTCCATAGCATGCAAGGATCAACTACAACAACCGTGGAAAAATTGAATAACAAGTAAACAATGTGCCAGGAAACATTTTGAAGCAAAAGTAGAGCACGAAAATGACATGCTAGACTACTCCATAATTACAAAAAGGGGCATGGATGGATAGAGCATAACCATATGATCAAAACACCCTTACTGAAGTATCTCAAAATATGCATGGATTTCTCTGTAGCATCAAGTTTACATGGCATCAAAATAACAGCAGAACAGGGACTAAAATCAGCAACATCACGATGCCTAGTTTGCATGCTTGTGCTAGTCACCACATTGATCACAAAAATACATGGTAAGTACCTCTGTAAAGAAGACATGGCATAGTTCAAAATACATGTAGACATCAACCTCATAGGATGCACACAATAAATGTAGCAAAAATGACAAATGCACACATTCTGTTAAGAAACAGGAACTAACATTATGAAGCACTCTTGCAACAATGATTCGGGCATCAAGATGGACACAAATGAACATGATACAATGGAATGAAATGAAGTACTCGTTGAGATGAACAATTTGACATATTACACGCACGAAACGGAGCAGTATACACAGAGTTATGATGCGATGAACATGGCATGATTATGCAAAAATTCGGGGACTTAGCAGTTTTCCGAAAAAAACAAATGAGCACAATATAGCTATAAGTCGCACGGGCGCGGGATTGAGGCGGCTCACCACTGGGCTTCGGCCCAGGTCATGGGAAGGGGCCGGCTGGGCTGGGCCTTGGAGGCCGGTGCGATGGGCCTCGGAGGGGCATCGAGACGCCGGGGCGTCAAGCTCCTGCTCGAAGCGGCTGACGCAGGGGAGGCGGCGGCGCTGCACCGGCGAGGCGGGACGGCGCTCCGGCAAGCGGGGCAGGACCAAAGGGCCGGGAACGGGACGAGGGACCCCGGATCCGGCGGATCCCGGGCGGATCCGGCTGGAAGAGGCCGGCGGCGAGGTCCTGCGGGCAGCACGGCGGCAAAGCAAGATGGCGGCGGCGGCTGACCTGCAACGCGGCGGTGGTGCCCTGCGAGGGAGAGAGGGAAGGTGAGAGGATGAGGAGGAAGGAGGACGAGAAGGAGAGGGGCGGCGGGATGGCGCTGGCCTGCTGGCTCCGGCGAGGCTGTCGGGGTCGCCGGCGGGAGGCGCGAGGCGGTGGTCTCGATCCAGCTCGGGATCGAGCGGGTGAGCTCAGGGACGAGCCGCGGGCTGCAGCGGCGGGATCCGGGCCGAGCGGGCCGCAGATGGGCCGCGGCGGGCACGTGCGGTGGGAGGCACGGCTGGAGCGACGGGGAGCCATGTGGCGGCCTGCGGTAGGCCGATCCGGCGGCTCGGTGGCGGCGCAGCCACTGGGACGCTGCCAAGTGGCGCGGGTGAGGTGGTCAGGCGCGGAATTGGAGGGAGAGGCGGCTGGAGGCGCGGATTCCGAGGGGGGAAGGAAGGAGAAGGCCAGAAATGGCAGGGGGAAGCGTCTATAAATAGATAGGAGCTAGGGTTTTAGGGTTTGGGGCGTTCTTGGAGCCTCCGATCGTGATCCGATGGATCTGATCGCGAGGGGGGTTAGGCAGGCTTAGGTGGGCTGTGAAGATAGTGCTCGGGCTGAGGGGAGAGAAGAGAAGTGCAGCCCGGGAAGGGTTTTCGGAGACTGAAAACATCCGACGAAGGTACTGGCAACGGTACTGCTATGTTTAACGGTTGGGCTATCAAACGAGCTCCGAATGCGACGAAACTTGACAGGCGGCCTATCTACACTATAATAAGACCGCACGCCAAGTTGCATCCCAAACCGAGAACATTTTTATGCCACTTATAAAATAATATTTCGGAGGTACCGCGGGCGTGTGCGAGTGTGTCCGGACTCGGAATGGACAACGGAGAGAACCGGCGGAACCCGAACGGATGCAAGTTTTGAAAAACATGCGGATGAAATGCAGATGATGACATGGCAAAATGCAACACGCAAGCAAATGACATGGAAACGACGGCGAATAACTGGCAGACACCTGGCGCATGGGATCCGGGGCGTTACAACACTCCTCCACTAACAAGAGATCTCGTCCCGAGATCTTAGGACTGAGACGGAAGGAAAAAGGGAAGAGGTGAAGCAAGAACTCAAGAGAAGAAGCAAAGAATCGATAGCACTCGAGAAAAAGAGAGGAACGACGAGAATGGCGAGAATCGAAAGCTCACGGAATCAGATAGACTATGAAACCACTCCGGTTAGAACGAGATAAGAAACGAATAAGACTAAAAGGATTTAGGCAGCACTCCGGTTGAAAATGGAAAGAATAGAACATGAACTTGAGAGGGTGGAATGATACTTGATGAACTCTTGCAGAATGAATTAAATCATGAAGAACCACCATGAAGAACTCCGGTAACAAAAGGATGATGAGATAGAATGAAGGATGAAAGAATAAGATTAAAGCTTTGCGATGATTTAGATGGAGGTTCCGACGAAATGATGGTGGAAATTTGAACTCCGGAAAAGAAAAGATGAAAACACTTGGAACTAGAATTTATTCATTAAGAACAAACTCCGAAGAAAAGGATTAATCACTTGGATGAAATAAGAATAAGATTTATTGTATGCTTATCCTTCATCAAATTAAATTGATGACAAGCAATGGATTTTTGCATACTACTTATTCTCGTTGAAAAAGGATTAAAGGGGGGGTATAGCACAAAACTTGAGAAATGTCTTCATGAGCCACCGGTAGGATTCGGAAGAATGAATGGATTAATATGATGACAAAGGAAAAAGAATCTAAATGAACCACCGTAAGTATTCGAAAATGACTGATGAAAGAGAATGAATCACCGGGAAGACTTAGAAGAACAAATATGCTAGAGGGGATTTAGATGCAAAAGAACGAAGAGATCATGAGCTGATTAAAGAACACTTGAACGAAGCACCGGGATAAATAGAGAACAATCTCTGGAATGATGGCCTCCGGTCAAAAAGAAACAGGAACACAATTCCTGAAATACTCCGGATGGGTAAGAAAGAATATCTGACAAATGGAATAATTCGAGAGGATAACATGAAGTTGGAACCACGAATCTTCGAGAGAACGGGCAGAGTTTAGGGGAAAACTCTTCTTCGGTCTTCAAATGACGATGGGAAGCACCACCAAAATTACTGAGATACTCCGGGAGAATGGAAAGCGAAAAGGTTGAGCCAACAATGGAAATGATTTGAAAACGATCTTGGAGAAGGCATGTGACTGATGGGATCCATTCTTACATCACACTTTGAAAAGAATTGAGAATAACTCCGGGGAATTAGAAGAGTCAGGTAAGATCCTGGAAAAAGACCTTTGGGTTAGGGCCCACTGAAGAGATAACACCATTGAAATTGATTGTTGAAAAGATAAATGATGCACTAGAACAATTGAAATATTTAAATGAGGTGACAACCTCGAATTAATTCAAACACAGACGAATCTCCTGAGATGTCCTGAGCACTCCGGAAGGATAAACTGGCGAGAGGCGAATGTGCAAGGATAACACTTGATTCGAGGGAAAGAATATGATCAACACCGAATACTTGAATTGGGTCCACCGGAAAAAGAAAAGGGGTGAAGAATGACGAACGAAACGAGAATTCACTGGTTGAAACAATTGAGGGAAGACTGAAGAGGCTCCGCACGAATGAAATTGATGGTCGAAAGAGACTCAAACTCCGGGAAAAGAAAGGGTGGGAGGGCGGTAAAAACAAAGGCAACTTGGAAGGGGAAACCGACGAATAGCTTGAAGAGAAAGACACCGGTTGAAATCATTGAGGAAAGAAAGCAAAAACTTCGCACGAGTAGGATGGATACTCGATTACGGATTCCGGTTCCGAGAGGAAGAAGGGTGGGCGGGTGGTAAAAGAAGACAACCGAGGATTGAACTTGACAAAAATGGAGAGGGTCGAATCACCTTGACGAGAAATGCACCGGATGAAAAGAGCTGAGGAACAACGATCAGAAAACCAACTGCGTGAACCTAAAGAAAATTTGAAGGGGAAGAGGAGTAATTCAAAACACCTACATCAAGATTCCTCGCCAAAGCGACGAATGGGGCTGAGGAGTAAAAAGAATTCCTACTCTCCGATATAACTAGACTCCGAAAATAGTTTTCTTCTAGACTCAACAACGACCAAACTACACGATCAATCAAGGAGGGCTCCTAGGGTTGGTCGAGGCTCTGATATCAACTTGTCACGCCCAATATGCGACCCTGTCCAAAAGGAACTCGAAGGTCCCACCAAGGATAGACCCGCATATTGAAACGCTTTTGCAAGGCGGATATCATTACATCAACATTACATAATAGATGGGGATACGTACAAAAGGCATAGAATGCCACACGAGTACAACATCACCATACATAAGATCAGTATCCGACTACGGATGAAACACAAACAGAAGCTCAAACGACATCCACCCTGCTAGCCCAGGCTGCCGACCTGGAACCTATCCCCTGATCGAAGAAGAAGCAGAAGAAGAACTCCAAAACAAGCAAACATCGCTCTCGCATCATGATCATCGCATAACCTGTACCTGCAACTGTTATTGTAGTAATCTGTGAGCCATGAGGACTCAGCAATCCCATTACCATGGGTATCAAGACTAGCAAAGCTTAATGGGAAAGGAAGGGGTAAAGTGGTGAGGTTGCAGCAGTGACTAAGCATATATGGTGGCTAACCAACGCAAATAAGAGCGAGAAGAGAGCAAGCGGAACGGTCATGAAGCTAGCAATGATCAAGAGGTGATTCTAAACTCCTACTTACGTTAAACATAGCCCAGAAACCATGTTCACTTCCTGGACTCCGCCGAGAAGAGACCATCACGGCTACACACGCGGTTGATGCGTTTTAATTCGGATCTGGTGTCAAGTTATCTACAACCGGACATTAACAAATTCCCATCTGCCCAGAACCGCGGGCACGGCTTTCAAAAGTTTATACCCTGCAGGGGTGTCCCAACTTAGCCCATGATAAGCTCTCGCGATCAATGAAGGATATACCTTCTCCCAGGAAGACCCGATCAGACTCGGAATCCCGGTTTACAAGACATTTTGACAATGGTAAAACAAGACCAGCAAGACCGCCCGATGCACCGACAATCCCGATAGGAGCTGCACATATCTCGTTCTCAGGGCAACACCGGATGAACACTACGTACAACTAAAACCAACCCTCAAGTTTCCCCGAGGTGGCGCTGCAAGTGGCTCTGGTTCGGACCAACACTTAGACAAGCACTGGCCCGGGGGGGGCTGTAATAAAGATGACCCTTGGATTAATTACTCCGAAGGGAAATGTAGGTGGTGGTGAGGCAAATGGTAAAACCAAGGTTGGGCCTTGCTGGAGGAGTTTTATTCAAAGCGAACTATCAAGGGGGTCCCATAAATCACCCAACCGCATAAGGAACGCAAAATCCGGGAACATAACACCGGTATGACGGAAACTAGGGCGGCAAGAGTGGAACAAAACACCAGGCATAAGGCCGAGCGTTCCACCCTTTACCAAATATATAGATGCATTAATAATATAAGAGATATTGTGATATCCCAACAAAATCCTATCCACCACAAAGCAATCTTCAACTTCACCTGCAACTAACAACGCTATAAGAGGGGGCTAAGCAAAGCGGTAACATAGCCAAGCAACGGTTTGCTAGGAAGGGTGTCAAAGGTTAGAGGTTCATGGCAATTTGGGAGGCTTGAGGAGCAAAAGATAGGTAACGCAGCATAGCGATAGAACGAAGCAACTAGCATAGCAATGATAGTAGTGAGATCCAGGGTAGCGGTCATCTTGCCTGAAATCCTGCAAGGAAGAAGAACGAGTCCATGGAGAAGATGAACGGATGAAGCCGAACCAAGCGTAGACGAACGAATCCTCACGATCGCAACAAAACGGGAACTATCGAGAAGAAGCACACAACATAGTAAACACACCACACATGAACATGACATGATGCACAACAAGCATGATGCAAGACAAGACTACATGAAGCTACTCATGGCAAGAGATGATGCAAACAAGGACAACACATCAAAGCAAGTTTAAATGAGGCCGAGAACAACATATAACAATTTCGGTAAGTCCTCATATGCAAATTTCGAAATTGGTACAGATCTGAATAAACCTTATGTTCAAGTTGTTAAATAGCAAGTTAAGATGCACCATGATGATCTACACGAAAATCTAGTCAAGTTACACATAAAGTTCATTTAATTTGGAGCTACGGCCTAGAAGATATGAGCAAAACAAGTCAAACATCAAGCAAACACCTCAAAACATGGATGCAACATGATAATATGAAACTATATGCAAAATCAAGCAAGTTTCATATAAAGCACACTCAAAACGGAGCAACGGTTCAACACACACTCTATACAAGTTATAGCAACAATCTGTCCAAAACAGCAACTAGGCATATTGCAAGCATCAAAACAACATGCTACATGACCTCAACAAGAAAACAAAAGGCATGGGCATGATGTACATGTAAAGCATAACAAAACATGAACACTGAGCTATCTCCAGAAATCACTAGAACATGCTCAAACACACATGGCAAGATTGCAAATAATAACAGTTTCAGACTTTAGCAGAAATAACATCAGGTTGCAATGTTTAGAGCTATCAAACAACATGCTACAGGAACTTAACATGGCAACCAAAGGCATGGCATGAATCTACTAATTGCATAGAACAAAAGTCCTTTATTGACCAAGAGCAAAAAAAGATCAGAAGATATGATGGCACCCATGTAAACATGGCAAATTATAAGACAGATTCATACATGGCAGAATCAACGATAAGTAGGCATGTTGGTGAGCTTGAACCACTCACCATAGAGCAATACATGGCATGGCAAGGCAACCCACAGTAATAATACATGTTTATGAAGCCAAGTATGGCAAGGGAAAGTCCATAGCATGCAAGGATCAACTACAACAACCTTGGCAAAATTGAATAAGTAAACAATCTGCCAGGAAACATTTTGAAGCAAAAGTAGAGCACGAAAATGACATGCTATACTACTCTATAATTGCAAATAGGGGCATGGATGGATAGAGAATAACCATATGTTCAAAACACCCTTACTGAAGTATCTCAAAATATGCATGGATCTCTCTGTAGCATCAAGTTTACATGGCATCAAAATAACAGCAGAACAGGGACTAAAATCAGCAACATCATGATGCCTAGTTTGCATGCTTGTGCTAGTCACCACATTGATCACAAAAATACATGGTAAGCACCTCTGTAAAGACATGGCATAGTTCAAAACACATGTAGACATCAACCTCATAGGATGCACACAATAAATGTAGCAAAAATGACAAATGCACACATTCTGTTAAGAAATAGGAACTAACATTATGAAGCAGTCTTGCAACAATGATTCAGGCATCAAGATGGACTCAAATGAACATGATGCAATGGAATGAAATGAAGTACTCGTTGAGACGAACAATTTGACATATTACACGCACGAAACGGAGCAGTATGCACAGAGTTATGATGCGATGAACATGGCATGATTATGCAAAAATTCGGGGACAGCAGTTTTCCGAAAAAACAGATGTGCACAATATAGCTATAAGTCGCACGGGCGCGAGGCGGCTCACCACTGGGCTTCGACCCAGGTCGCGGGAAGGGGCCGGCTGGGCTGGGCCTTAGAGGCCGGCGCGATGGGCCTCGGAGGGGCATCGGGACGCCGGGGCGTCGAGCTCCTGCTCGAAGCGGCCGACGCAGGGGAGGCGGCGGCGCTGCACCGGCGAGGCGGGACGGTGCTCCGGCGAGCGGGGCAGGACCGAAGGGCCGGGAACGGGATGAGGGACCCCAGATCCGGCGGATCCCGGGCGGATCCGGCTGGAAGAGGCCGGCGGCGAGGTCCTGCGGGCAGCACGGCGGTAAAGCAAGATGGCGGCGGCGGCTGACCTCCAAGGCGGCGGTGGTGCCCTACGAGGGAGAGAGGGAAGGTGAGAGGATGAGGAGGAAGGAGGACGGGAAGGAGAGGGGCGGCGGGACGACGCTGGCCTGTTGGCTCCGGCGAGGCTGCCGAGGTCACCGGCGGGAGGCGCGAGGCGGCGGTCTCGATCCATCTCGGGATCGAGCGGGCGAGCTCGGGGATGAGCTGCGGGCTGCGGTGGCGGGATCCGGGCCGAGCGGGCCGCAGATGGGCCGCGGCGGGCCCGTGCGGTGGGAGGCACAGCTAGAGCGACGGGGAGCCATGTGGCGGCCTGCGGTAGGCCGATCCGGCGGCTGGGTGGCGGCGCAGCCACTGGGACGCTGCCAAGTGGTGCAGGTGAGGTGGTTAGGCGCAGAATTGGAGAGAGAGGCGGCTGGAGGCGCGGATTCCGAGGGGGGAAGGAAGGAGAAGGCCAGAAATGGCGGGGGGAGCGTCTATAAATAGATAGGAGCTAGGTTTTAGGGTTTGGGCGTTCTTGGAGCCTCTGATCGTGATTCGACGGATCTGATCGCGAGGTGGGTTAGGCAGGCTTAGGTGGGCTATGAAGAGAGTGCTCGGGCTGAGGGGAGAGAAGAGAAGTGCAGCCCGGGAAGGGTTTTCGGAGACCGAAAACATCCGACGAAGGTACCGGCAACGGTACCGCTATGTTTAACGGTTGGGCTATCAAACGAGCTCCGAATGCGACAAAACTTGACAGGCGGCCTGTCTACACTATAATAAGACCGCGCGCGAAGTCGCATCCCAAACCGAGAACATTTTTATGCCACTTATAAAATAATATTTCGGCTGTACCGCGGGCGCGTGCGAGTGTGTCCGGACTCGGAATGGACAACGGAGAGAACCGGCAGAACCCGAACGGATGCAAGTTTTGAAAAACATGCGGATGAAATGCAGATGATGACATGGCAAAATGCAACACGCAAGCAAATGACATGGCAACGACGGCGAATAACTGGCAGACACCTGGCGCATGGGATCCGGGGCGTTACATTTCACCAGTAGCCGTCGGATCTAGATCTGACGCATACAAACCAAGCTTCTCCATTTTTGCAAAAAGATGCCCGCACTTGTTCCCTATTTACAAACAACTCCTTGTCTCTCACAATCAGCCTTATCTCCTCCCCACCACATCTAGAAGGCCGTGGAAAAATCTGGCGCGATGGCCGCTGCCGGAGCAGTACACCCCCAAACTTGGTGTTCCGTGCAATGCACGGGCATCTACGCACGGGAAATTATGTCGAACAGGGCTAGTTGTAAGCAGGCTAGCTCTACAACCATGATGATAGTGACTGCAGACAGTGAGGCTGACTATGGTATGCCAAACACGGCGCTTATACTCAGGTGTCATCTCCGGCGCAGGGTCTTGTCACTTCACTGTGAGGAGCAGCACATAATAATTTGACCAACGGGTAGTACAGTGCTAGTACTCCTAGGAGTACTACATTGGTAGTACTTCTACTAGTACTAGTAGCACCACCGTCTGGATTTAGGAGTACTACCACGTCCATCTGGATTTTAGTATTTGACTAGCAATATCTAGTAATGCATGTCACAAAAAATGTACTACTCCCTCTGTAAATAAATACATGGTGTTTTATTCCTATCGGCGAGAGAACATAATGTTTTCTTGCTAACTAGAGTCTTAATAGGATTACATGCAATGAACTAAACACTGCATGTCATGTTTGGTAGTCTCAAGTCATTGAAAGCATGCACGGCCCACATCTCTCATTGGTTGATATGTCACAAAATAAGAAACAAGGAGGGAGTTAATGCACCATGCCTAAGTGTTTTGGGATTATTTGGTTTTCGTAATGTGACTTACACAACATTTTTGTTTACATGCATTAACATTTTATTAGTTAAATCAAAGGTCAAAACTTGGCGCAAAATGCAAAGGGGACCAATAAACTAGTAAACATCAAACTTCTCTCGTTTGGCCCCAACTAGAGGTCCGGTGAGATGACTATACTGCACCGGCACGGAGGGGGGTGCAACTTCATTGACTTATGGCAACTGCCTTTGGGTGAATGACACGTGGGCCCAGGGGGTGGCTGGCCCACCTATCATACAGCCAAAGGCAGCTGCATTAGAGGGCCGAGGAATAGTACGAAATCCTACGCACCTACGCACGCTAACCAAGGGCAACAATGATCACTCGAATCGCAAGATCAGTTGACTAGTAGAAGCTAAGCTAGACCCATGGAGGCGATGAGCGCGAGCATCAGCCGGCTGTGCCAGATGGTCCACGATGCCGGCCTGCGGCCTGGCAATGAGGAACGTCTCCAGGTAGTATTGCTTGAGGCCGGCAGGGCGAGGGGCCGCTTGGACGACAGCTTCATCACCTTGTTCGACGAGGTCCTCGTCGGTTTCCTCGACAAGTTCACCGTCATCAAGAAGCTCGCAGACGACTTTGACGTAAGCCTTCAGCCGATGCGCCCAGGCTCTGTGATGCCCGCCACCCTCAACGGCCACTATGGTGACAACCTCTTCGACACACTGGTGACCCTGCGACTGCCCGCCGTCACGCTGGAGAATATCCACCTTGAGGTTGTGCTCGTCGCGCGCCTGGCGCAGCAAGACACCATGGACATAATCACCCATGTCTACGCGCATGCAAGAGGAGGACGATAGGACGCTGGCCTTCTTGGACCGCAGGGCAACCTTGGACGCGCTGTTCAGAAGCACATTGAGCTCGCCGCCAATGCCGCTGCTCCTCACACGTCGGTTGGAGACCCGGCACACTAGGGCGTGAGGATCTCGTTGATGGATCCGTATGTATTTTTATCTTTCCTTCAAATCCATGTAGTAGTATATTATACTATAGTAATTATCTTACCTTTCGCATCAACTTCATAATTTTCGTACGTACTCCATGCATGAACGGCGCCAGAACCAAACTTCTCATTACTCTAGGCAAAATCGTTATTTTCTATCTATCGATCGTGCCATGGAGCAGAACCAAATTTTACAAGTTATGAGTTCAAAAGGAAAAGCCTGTCGTGTTTGCGTCGCACCCCCACACGGTTGGTCCGGCATGCCGCTCAAGCGGGAATGCATGCGGTGTTGAATTTTCACTTACAAGTGGGACCGTAGTTGAGCAAACCGACTATCGGCAAACCCCCACCCCGCCCACCGCACGATGGCTGAGAAAACAGGAGGGAGAAGAGATGGATGTAGCACAGACTCCAAGAAAATTGGTGTCGGATGGGACTCGTGTGGGTGGCGTGTGCCGTAGTGCTAGACGTGAATATAGTTATGGCCCATGCCACCCCACTATATCGAGCCTATATCGAGGTACAATACGTAGAACAAATTTCCTGCAGTCCGTGCTCAGCACTCCTCTATCTCTCTTCTCAGTCAGCCAGCGGACGCGCGGAGCCCATCATTTGTTTGCTCACATGTGGCCCCACGTGTCAGTGAAAACGCAAGAGGACCCACTGAACCTGCAGATCTTTCACCTCGACGTGCTGGTGATGAAAAACAAATCGAAGAAAGATCTTTGGTGGCCGCTTTTGGAGTTACTCAAGAGTAGTAAGATTCTATTTACAGTTTAACCCAAGATGCACATCTCGTGGCTTCAACTTATCAACTACCACTCTATTTTCTTTCATGACACGACCTGGATGCTGGATGTCCCTCGTGTCGGCAAAAGGAGGAAGAACCCGACCAAATCTTCGGTTGTGCTCTCGGATAAGACTAGTTGTGCTAACTTAAAAAAATTTATTGTGTACTCCCTCCGTTCCAAAATACTTGACTTCCATTTGTCCAAAATGGATGTGCCTATATACTAAAACATGTCTAGATACATATATTTTTTGACAAATAGAAGGCATGTATTGTGCAACGGAGGGAGTAGAATGGATGCAAGTTTTTGTATTGGGAAGAAGAGTACATCCATATATTGATAGAGCGCAATTTAGTAGATGTTCTATCACTTTTAGATAGCACAGAGGATATAGATGAGATTAGTGCACTCGTTGATACTCCTACTTGGTATGCGTGTTGCTGCTTAGACGCAGAGAAAAACGGACCGGAGGGAGTACTAGAATAGAGGCTAGACATGAGACTAGATGCGAGGAAGCAACGTCTACTTCTTTACACTCAAAGAAGAAAGAAGCACGCAAGATCGAGCCTCCGCAGATCAACAATGAATGCATCGAGAAGGCACTAATCCAACTTACAGGAGTAGTAAAATGTATTCTTGTGGTTCTTGTTTTCTTTGGTCTTGCTTTTCTAGTCAAAATTATCGATGGAGTTCGTGCAAAACAGAGGTCCGTTTGGGGTCGTGCGTTGCAGTTGGCCTTACAAGTGGGACCGCAGTTAAGGAAACCGACTATCGGCAAACCCCCACCTCGCTCGCCGCGCAATGGCTGAGTTAGAGAAACGATGAGGTTTAAGAGATTGCTCTAGCACGGACTCCAAGAAATATGATGTAAGATGGAAGTCGTGTTGGTGGCGTGTGTCGTACTCCTGGACGTGAATGCTTGTTCTGGCCCATGCCACCCTACTACTCCTACTAGTTAGTACTATATAGTACCACTAGTATCGAGGATTCGAGGTGCTGGTTATGTAGTACAGTATGGCTACAGCAAAAACACCCGCACGACGCGCAAAGCATGTGAAGCTAGTACAAATAGTGTACTACTATTGTTGATTGGCCCCATCTGATAACCTGTTGCAATGCACGTACAATTATGTATTCGGAAAATGTTGGGGAACGTTGCAGAAAATTAGAAAATTTCCTACGGTTTCACCAAGATCCATCTATGAGTTCATCTAAGCAACGAGTCAAGGGAGAGAGTTTGCATCTACATACCACTTGTAGATCACGAGCGGAAGCTTGCCAAGGGGATGGTGATGATGGAGTCGTACTCGAACGTGATTCGGATCACCGATGTCCTAGTGCTGAACGGACAGCACCTCCGCATTCAACACACGTACGGAACGGACGACGTCTCCTCCGTCTTGATCCAGCAAGGAGGAAGGAGAGGTTGAGGAAGGCAGCTCCAACGGCAGCACGACGGCGTGGTGCAGTTGATGCGGCAGTATTCCGACAGGGCTTCGCCAAGCACGTGCGGAGGAGGAGAGGTGTTGGGGAGGGGAGGGGCTGCGCCTTGGCTTGTGGTGTATTGCAGCCCTCCCCTCACCCCTCTATATATAAGGGAAAGGGCAAGGGGGGCCGGCCCTCTAGGGAAAACCCTAGGGGGGCGGCGGCCAAGGGGTGGGGGGCTTGCCCCCCAAGCAAGGGGGGTGCGCCCCCTTTAGGGTTCCCCCCCAACCCTAGGCGCATGGGCCCAAGGGGGGGCGCGCCAAGCCCACCAGGGGCTGGCTGCTATCCCATGCGGCCCCATGTGGCCCCCCCGGGAGGGGTGGCCCCTCCCGGTGGACCCCCGGAACCTTTCCGGTGGTCCCGGTACAATACCGGTATGACCCCGAAACTTTCCGGTGCCCGTGTAACAACTTCCCATATATAAAACTTTACCTCCGGACCATTCCGGAACTCCTCGTGACGTCCGGGATCTCATCCGGGACTCCGAACAACATTCGGTAGTCACATACTAGTCTTCCTAACAACCCTAGCGTCACCGAACCTTAAGTGTGTAGACCCTACGGGTTCGGGAGACATGCAGACATGACCGAGACTCTCCGGTCAATAACCAACAGCGGGATCTGGATACCCATGTTGGCTCCCACATGCTCCTCGATGAAGTCATCGGATGAACCACGATGTCGAGGATTCGATCAAACCCCGTATACAATTCCCTTTGTCAATCGGTACGTTACTTGCCCGAGACTCGATCGTCGGTATCCCAATACCTTGTTCAGTCTCGTTACCGGCAAGTCACTTTACTCGTACCGTAATGCATGATCCCGTGGCCAACACCTTGGTCACCTTGAGCTCATTTTGATGATGCATTACCGAGTGGGCCCAGAGATACCTCTCCGTCATACGGAGTGACAAATCCTAGTCTCGATCCGCATAAAATAATAGATACTTTCGGAGATACCTGTAGTGCACCTTTATAGTCACCCAGTTACGTTGTGACGTTTGATACACCCAAAGCACTCCTACGGTATCCAGGAGTTACACACTCTCATGGTCAAAGGAAGAGATACTTGACATTGGCAAAGCTCTAGCAAACAAACTACACGATCTTTGTGCTATGCTTAGGATTGGGTCTTGTCCATCACATCATTCTCCTAATGATGTGATCCCGTTATCAACGACATCCAATGTCCATAGCCAGGAAACCATGACTATCTGTTGATCACAACGAGCTAGTCAACTAGAGGCTCACCAGGGACATATTGTGGTCTTTGTATTCACACGTGTATTACGATTTCCGGATAATACAGTTATAGCATGAATAAAAGACAATTATCATGAACATTGAAATATAATGATAACACTTTTATTATTGCCTCTAGGGCATATTTCCAACAGTCTCCCACTTGCACTAGAGTCACCAATCTAGTTACATTGTGATGAATCGAACACCCATAGAGTTCTGGTGTTGATCATGTTTTGCTCGCGAGAGAGGTTTAGTCAACGGATCTGCGACATTCAAATCCGTATGTACTTTGCAAATTTCTATGTCTGCATCTTGAACATTTTCATGGATGGAGTTGAAACGACGCTTGATGTGCCTGGTCTTCTTGTGAAACCTGGGCTCCTTGGCAAGGGCAATAGCTCCAGTGTTGTCATACAAGAGTTTGATTGGCCCCGACGCATTGGGTATGACTCCTAGGTCGGTGATGAACTCCTTCACCCAAATAGCTTCATGCGCTGCCTCCGAGGCTGCCATGTACTCCGCTTCACTTGTAGATCCCGCCACGACACTCTGCTTGCAGCTGCACTAGCTTACTGCTCCACCATTCAACATATACACGTATCCGGTTTGTGACTTAGAGTCATCCAGATCTGTGTCGAAGCTAGCATCGACGTAACCCTTTACGACGAGCTCTTCGTCACCTCCATAAACGAGAAACATGTCCTTTGTCCTTTTCAGGTACTTCAGGATATTCTTGACCGCTGTCCAGTGTTCCTTGCCGGGATTACTCTGGTATCTTGCTACCAAACTTACGGCAAGGTTTACATCAGGTCTGGTACACAGCATGGCATACATAATAGATCCTATGGCTGAAGCATAGGGGATGACACTCATCTCTTCTTTATCTTTTGCCGTGGTCAGTGACTGAGCTGAGCTCAATCTCACACCTTGTAACATACGCAAGAACCCTTTCTTGGACTCATCCATTTTGAACTTTTTCAAAATCTTATCAAGGTATGTGCTTTGTGAAAGACCTATTAGGCGTCTCGATCTATCTCTATAGATCTTGATGCCTAATATATAAGCAGCTTCTCCAAGGTCCTTCATTGAAAAACATTTGTTCAAGTAGGCCTTAATGCTGTCCAGAAATTCTATATTATTTCTCATCAAGAGTATGTCATCCACATATAATATGAGAAATGCTACAGAGCTCCCACTCACTTTCTTGTAAACGCAGCCTTCTCCATAAGTCTGCATAAACCCAAATGCTTTGATCATCTCATCAAAGCGAATATTCCAACTCCGAGATGCTTGCACCAGCCCATAAATGGATCGCTGGAGCTTGCATACTTTGTTAGCGTTCTTAGGATCGACAAAACCTTCCGGCTGCATCATATACAGCTCTTCCTTAAGATGCCCGTTAAGGAATGCCGTTTTGACGTCCATCTGCCATATCTCATAATCATAGTACGCGGCAATTGCTAACATGATTCGGACGGACTTAAGCTTCACTACGGGAGAGAATGTCTTGTCGTAGTCAATCCCTTGAACTTGTCGATAACCCTTAGCGACAAGTCGAGCTTTATAGATGGTGACATTACCATCCGCGTCCGTCTTCTTCTTAAAGATCCATTTGTTTTCTATCGCTCGCCGATCATCGGGAAAGTCAGTCAAAGTCCATACTTTGTTTTCATACATGGATTCTATCTCGGATTTCATGGCTTCTAGCCATTTGTTGGAATCTGGGCCCGCCATCGCTTCTTCATAGTTCGAAGGTTCACCGTTGTCTAACAACATGATTTCCAGGACAGGGTTGCCGTACCACTCTGGTGCGGAATGTGTCCTTGTGGACCTACGAAGTTCAGTAGCAACTTGATCCGAAGTACCTTGATCATCATCATTGGTTTCCTCTTCAGTTGGTATGGGCATCACAGGAACATTTTCCTGAGCTGCACCACTTTCCCGTTCGAGAGGTAGTACTTCATCGAGTTCTACTTTCCTCCCACTTACTTCTTTCGAGAGAAACTCTTTTTCCAGAAAGCATCCGTTCTTGGCAACAAAGATCTTGCCCTCGGATCTTAAGTAGAAGGTATACCCTACAGTTTCCTTAGGGTATCCTATGAAGACGCATTTTTCTGACTTGGGTTCGAGCTTTTCAGGTTGAAGTTTCTTGACATAAGCATCGCATCCCCAAACTTTTAGAAACGACAGCTTAGGTTTCTTCCCAAACCATAATTCATACGGTGTCGTCTCAACGGATTTAGACGGTGCCCTATTTAAAGTGAATGTAGCTATCTCTAGAGCGTATCCCCAAAATGATAGCGGTAAATCGGTAAGAGACATCATAGACCGCACCATATCCAATAGAGTGCGATTACGACGTTCGGACACACCATTTTGCTGAGGTGTTCCAGGCGGCGTGAGTTGTGAAACGATTCCACATTTCCTTAAGTGTGTGCCAAATTCGTGACTTAAATAATCTCCTCCATGATCTGATCGTAGGAACTTTATCTTTCGGTCACGTTGATTCTCCACCTCATTCTGAAATTCCTTGAACTTTTCAAAGGTCTCAGACTTGTGTTTCATTAAGTAGACATACCCATATCTACTTAAGTCATCAGTGAGAGTGAGAACATAACGATATCCTCCGCGAGCCTCAACGCTCATTGGATCGCACACATCGGTATGTATGATTTCCAACAAGTTGGTTGCTCGCTCCATTGTTCCGGAGAACGGAGTCTTGGTCATTTTGCCCATGAGGCACGGTTCGCATGTGTCAAATGATTCATAATCAAGAGACTCCAAAAGTCCATCAGCATGGAGCTTCTTCATGCGCTTGACACCAATGTGACCAAGGCGGCAGTGCCACAAGTATGTGGGACTATCGTTATCAACTTTACATCTTTTGGCATCTACACTATGAACATGTGTAATATTACGCTCGAGATTCATTAAGAATAAACCATTGACCATCGGAGCATGACCATAAAACATATCTCTCATATAAATCGAACAACCATTATTCTCAGACTTAAATGAGTAGCCATCTCGTATTAAACGAGATCCAGATACAATGTTCATGCTCAAACTTGGCACTAAATAACAATTATTAAGGTTCAAAACTAATCCCGTAGGTAAATGTAGAGGCAGCGTGCCGACGGCGATCACATCGACTCTGGAACCATTCCCGACGCGCATCGTCACCTCGTCCTTCGCCAGTCTCCGTTTATTCCGCAGCTCCTGCTGTGAGTTACAAATATGAGCAACGGCACCGGTATCAAATACCCAGGAGTTACTACGAGTACTGGTAAGGTACACATCAATTACATGTATATCAAATATACCTTTGGTGTTGCCGGCCTTCTTATCCTCTAAGTATTTGGGGCAGTTCCGCTTCCAGTGACCCTTCCCCTTGCAATAAAAGCACTCAGTCTCAGGCTTGGGTCCATTCTTTGACTTCTTCCTGGCAACTGGCTTACCGGGCGCGGCAACCTCCTTGCCGTCCTTCTTGAAGTTCTTCTTACCCTTGCCCTTCTTGAACTTAGTGGTCTTATTGACCATCAACACTTGATGTTCTTTCTTGATTTTAGCCTCTGCTGACTTCAGCATCGAGAACACTTCAGGAATGGTCTTTTCCATCCCCTGCATGTTGTAGTTCATCACAAAGCTCTTGTAGCTTGGTGGGAGCGACTGAAGGATTCTGTCAATGACCGCCTCATCTGGGAGGTTAATATTCAGCTAGGTCATACGGTTGTGCAACCCAGACATCTTGAGTATGTGTTCACTAACAGAACTGTTTTCCTCCATCTTACAACTGTAGAACTTGTCGGAGACATCATATCTCTCGACCCGGGCGTGAGCTTGGAAAACTAGTTTCAGCTCTTCGAACATCTCATATGCTCCGTGATGCTCAAAACGCTTTTGGAGCCCCGGTTCTAAGCTGTAAAGCATGCCGCACTGAATAAGGGAGTAATCATCAGCACGAGTTTGCCAAGCATTCATAATGTCTTGGTTCTCTGGGACGGGAGCGTCACCTAGCGGTCCTTCTAGGACATATTGTTTCCTGGCAGCTATGAGGATGATCCTCAGGTTCCGGACCCAGTCCGTATAGTTGCTGCCATCATATTTCAGCTTGGTTTTCTCTAGGAACGCGTTGAAGTTCATGTTGACATGAGCGTTGGCCATTTGATCTACAAGACATATTTGCAAAGGTTTTAGACTAAGTTCATGATAATTAAGTTCTAATCAAATTATGAACTCCCACTCAGATTAGACATCCCTCTGGTCATCTAAGTGTTACACGATCCGAGTCGACTAGCCCGTGTCCGATCATCACGTGAGACGGACTAGTCATCGTCGGTGAACATCTTCATGTTGAACGTATCTTCCATACGACTCGTGTTTGACCTTTTGGTCTCCGTGTTCCGAGGCCATGTCTGCACATGCTAGGATCGTCAAGTTAACCCTAAGTGTTTTCGCTGTGTAAAACTGTCTTACACCCGTTGTATGTGAACGTAAGAATCCATCACACCCGATCATCACGTGGTGCTTAGAAGCGACGAACTGTAGCAACGGTGCACAGTTAGGGGAGAACACTTCTTGAAATTTTGTAAGGGATCATCTTATTTACTACCGTCGTCCTAAGTAAACATAATAAAGATCACATGCAATTATATAGTTGTGCCATGATATGGCCAATAACATATAGCTCCATTGATCTCCATCTTCGGGGCTCCATGATCATCTTGTCACCGGCTTGACACCATGATCTCCATCATCATGATCTCCATCATCGTGTCTTCATGAAGTTGTCACGCCAACGACTACTTCTACTTCTATGGCTAACGCGTTTAGCAATAAAGTAAAGTAAGTTACATGGCGTTCTTCAATGACACGCAGGTCATACAAAAAATAAAGACAACTCCTATGGCTCCTGCCGGTTGTCATACTCATCGACATGCAAGTCGTGAATCCTATTACAAGAACATGATCTCATACATCACAATTCATCATTCATCACAACTTCTGGCCATATCACATCACATGATCAATCGCTGCAAAAACAAGTTAGACGTCCTCTAATTGTTGTTGCATCTTTTACGTGGCTGCAATTGGGTTCTAGCAAGAACGTTTTCTTACCTACGAATAACCACAACGTGATTTTGTCAACATCTATTTACCCATCATAAGGGCCCTTTTCATCGAATCCGCTCCAACTATAGTGGGAGAGACAGACACCCGCCAGCCACCTTATGCAACTAGTGCATGTTAATCGGTGGAACCGGTCTCACGTAAGCGTACGTGTAAGGTTGGTCCGGGCCGCTTCATCCCACATTACCGCTGAAGCAAGAAAAGACTAGTAGAGGCAAGCAAGTTGACAAGATCCACGCCCACAACAAAATTGTGTTCTACTCGTGCAAAGAGAACTACGCATAGACCTAGCTCATGATGCCACTGTTGGGGAACGTTGCAGAAAATTAAAAAATTTCCTACGGTTTCACCAAGATCCATCTATGAGTTCATCTAAGCAACGAGTCAAGGGAGAGAGTTTGCATCTACATACCACTTGTAGATCACGAGCGGAAGCTTGCCAAGGGGATGGTGATGATGGAGTCGTACTCCTACGTGATTCGGATCACCGATGTCCTAGTGCTGAACGGACAGCACCTCCACGTTCAACACACGTACGGAATGGACGATGTCTCCTCCGTCTTGATCCAGCAAGGAGGAAGGAGAGGTTGAGGAAGGCAGCTCCAATGGCAGCACGACGGCGTGGTGCAGTTGATGCGGCAGTATTCCGACAGGGCTTCGCCAAGCACGTGCGGAGGAGGAGAGGTGTTGGGGAGGGGAGGGGCTGCACCTTGGCTTGTGGTGTATTGCAGCCCTCCCCTCACCCCTCTATATATAAGTGAAAGGGCAAGGGGGGCCGGCCCTCTAGGGAAAACCCTAGCGGGGCAGTGGCCAAGGGGTGGGGGGCTTGCCCCCCAAGCAAGGGGGGTGCGCCCCCTTTAGGGTTTCCCCCCCAACCCTAGGCGCATGGGCCCAAGGGGGGGCGCGCCAAGCCCACCAGGGGCTGGCTGCTATCCCATGCGGCCCCAT
>NC_057810.1:494192711-494204979 GCF_018294505.1 Triticum aestivum
GGTACAATACCGGTATGACCCCGAAACTTTCTGGTGCCCGTTTAACAACTTCCCATATATAAAACTTTACCTCCGGACCATTCCGGAACTCCTCATGACGTCCGGGATCTCATCCGGGACTCCGAACAACATTCGGTAGTCACATACTAGTCTTCCTAACAACCCTAGCGTCACCGAACCTTAAGTGTGTAGACCCTACGGGTTCGGGAGACATGCAGACATGACCGACACTCTCCGGTCAATAACCAACAGCGGGATCTGGATACCCATGTTGGCTCCCACATGCTCCTCGATGAAGTCATCGGATGAACCACGATGTCGAGGATTCGATCAAACCCCGTATACAATTCCCTTTGTCAATCGGTACGTTACTTGCCCGAGACTCGATCGTCGCTATCCCGATACCTTGTTCAGTCTCGTTACCGGCAAGTCACTTTACTCGTACCGTAATGCATGATCCCGTGGCCAACACCTGGGTCACCTTGAGCTCATTTTGATGATGCATTACCGAGTGGGCCCAGAGATACCTCTCCGTCATACGGAGTGACAAATCCCAGTCTCGATCCGCATAAAACAATAGATACTTTCGGAGATACCTGTAGTGCACCTTTATAGTCACCCAGTTACGTTGTGACGTTTGATACACCCAAAGCACTCCTACGGTATCCAGGAGTTACACGCTCTCATGGTCAAAGGAAGAGATACTTGACATTGGCAAAGCTCTAGCAAACGAACTACACGATCTTTGTGCCATGCTTAGGATTGGGTCTTGTCCATCACATCATTCTCCTAATGATGTGATCCCGTTATCAACGACATCCAATGTCCATAGCCAGGAAACCATGACTATTTGTTGATCACAACGAGCTAGTCAACTAGAGGCTCACTAGGGACATATTGTGGTCTTTGTATTCACACGTGTATTACGATTTCCGGATAATACAGTTATAGCATGAATAAAAGACAATTATCATGAACATTGAAATATAATAATAACACTTTTATTATTGCCTCTAGGGCATATTTCCAACAGTAAATATATTTTTTGCCTCGTCGCACCACTCACTCACAGAAGCAACTCGAAATCCATTCATAAATTTAGTAAGTTTATCACAAGCATATCATTTTATTACATACAACAGGTCATCAACCCACATCTACAACGAGGATACATTATAAATACTAAAGTTTTCACCACACAACAAATAACAAGCAATGAAATGAACTTCAACTCAAACATTCCTCAGCGTTGGAAACGCTTGCTTTGAACCACAAGTGATTCTCTGGGACGGGCCATCCATTGTCAATCTGGAGACCAACGCAGGACTGATCATCCAGGCTGAAGCGGCCTACTATATCAGTACCAAGGTAGGGAACCGCCCAAATGTCCGAGGTATAGACACAGTTGCTTCTCATAAATGGTAGTAACATTGTGTCAACAGCAGTTGGATCGCCTTTCACCATCATTGGATAGTTTTGTCCAAGGAAGAGCGAGTTTTCTCCAAGACTATCAATTTTGTACCAGGGAGAAGGAGTTGGCGCTAGCACACTAGTATCCATCCCGAATACCATGCAACGGGTGTTGGAATAGGTCCGGAGAGTGCGACCATGGGAGACTACACCTGCTTCCTTAGCAGTAACATCATCAGTGGGTTGTATACACACGAGAAGAGGTGATCCATCGAAATTTGTTGCCAGGCGCCAAATAGTATATGGGCGCTGCTCGTCCTCATGCTCGTGATCATCACCATCATCATCTCCCCCTTGGTTATAAAAATCTTCAAGTATAGGTGGTGGAATGTTCACAGGACCTTGGAAACACAAGAAGAAGGTTAATTAGTAAGGCTGGCCATAGTGGGGGTAACATAAGTAGTATCATGCACTTGGGACTCGCAAACATGCTTATGTGGCAGGCAATTAAGGAAGAGAGAGATGGTTATAGTAACATAGGTAGATACCGTAACATAATAAATGTGATGCTACTATGTGTCATGCATGGCAATAAATGAGACCACCTATGATACTAATCTAAGATACTATGCACTGTAGAGGTAGTAACATAAACTAGTAACATATGCATGTTACTAGTCTAAGTTACTCCCCACTATGACCAGCCTAAAGGGAAACTTGCTAACCCGCATGCATGTGGATGAAACAATTATAATTACGGTGGAAGACAAACGTACCGAAACAACAAGGATGCCATGCAAAAACAGTGCCACGAGTGGTGGCAACAAACACAAGGCCCTCGTATTGAATTGCATCACAGTACTCATCCGTGTACAGAAACTGATTTTTGAGCAATATCCATCCAGTCAAACCACTGACGACGGCAACAAGCTTGTCTAAGATAGCAACAACTTCATAGTTGTTGTAATTCCAAGAGCGGTTGGGGACTCGAGAAATTGCTATCTTCCATAGAAGACAATCACCATGATTGTATTTGAACGTGCGTACAATACCGGTGTGCTCAACCTCTGGGCAGTCTGCTGAGATTTTTGGAAGTGGAACCCGGTCACGAGTGTACACATTCACAAGTTCCCACTCGCAGTTGGACCCAATGTAAACAACCCAATCTCCATTTGCGCCTGCCCAAGCCTTGCCCTCAAGCGATGGCATCTTAACATCATACGTATCATTATCAAGCGGCATCAACTTGCACAGGGCGAGGCCTCCGTCATGACGGCGCCAGTCATCAGGGTCACGGCGAAGAAGATAGGGGAGATCAAACCGCTCCTTGACTCTTGGGTTCCTTGTAATGATGTTATTAGTTGAGTCGAGAACGGGCTTGAACGAACCTGCCATGCTAGCCGAGGTGATGACATCACACCGATCAATGAGTTCCTCCACCACGTCATCTTTCAGATCGGGGCAAGAATAACGGGGTCGTTTCCATCCTGTTACCTCCATGGAGAAGACGATCAAACAATGGTAGAAGAAAGGGTGAAGGGCTGAAGGAAAATGGAGGAGGGAGAGGAAGAGCGTGCGACAACAGTTCCAAATCGAGAGGGAAAGGCGAACAGTCGGTGGACGGTTGCCAGTTTGCCACGGTTCACGAAGGGGCGCCCCAGCCTACACGTCAGTTCGGAAATACTCCTACTACTCGCCGTCGTCTCACTGATATGTGGATCGGGACCACATGTCAATGAGACATGGTGTGTAATTTCTCGTGCAAAATGCGATCTGGCCGCGTTGGCCCGAGGTGCCGCCTTACTTATCAGCCTTTATTTTTTAATGGCGCGCCGTTCAGTTTTGAAGCACGACTAACTGGTACTGTACGCAGAGAAAATATAAACTACTCTACCACTACTCCAGCTCCAGTACTAGTAGTATAAAGAAGATATATAGGCTGGAGCTTCAGCGCTTTCTTGCCAAGGGCTGCCCACTTGCTTCTCACACTACCACCCTCTCTCCAGATCTAAAAAAGATGGCCCCTCTCTCCCTTCTCACCGGTGGTCACAGATCCGCCGGGGAAGAAAAGGACGTGCAGCATTGACGCACTCGTCATCGGCGAGCGAGGTCACGCACTGACGACAAGGCCGTCCTCTCAGACCTAGCGCCAGCGCGGGATCGCTGCCGTAGTGTGTGCAGAGGACGACGACCACGAGCGAAGCCACTTCCCACCGACCCTCAGGTATGCTACCTCTTTTCGAACCATACCCTTGTTCTATTGCCCCATCTGGCACGTCGTTGCATGTGGATCTTTTTCCACTCCACCATCTTCCCAATTTGCTATCCTCTGCTCTGCTGGCCACGCAGACGAAAACCATAATTTGCACTATTAAAGGAAACCCTACTTCATGCAGACTAACGCATGTCTGGGTTGAATAAGGAAAGGAAGGGAGACTGTACTGTCCAAGAGAGTAGGCATCGAACCCGCATCTAGGTTGAAAAGGGGAAAATCAGTAGCTAAGGAACGAGTCTCGTGTCTCTTGGTTGAAGAAGGGTAGAAAGGCATGACAACTCAATAGAGAATCACCAGGTCGATCGGTTTGTTGTCCTCACATAGGAAAAAGGTGGCTAAAGAGAACAAAAATGGGACGTAATCCACATATGCTGCCTGGATATTTGTTGCTCTGGGCAACCATACCTCCCTCACCACTCTGCGTCCGTGGAGGTACATCGTACTGGTGCGCCCACTGTCCGAATGGGCCTCCCATGCTCTTATTGCCACTTTTTTTGCTGTTAGTATAACGCCAGCAGTCAAGTCAAGCAATGCTACTGCTAAAGTGATGCCACATTTAACTAATGCTGCTCTCAGTCTAATGCCACAGATAAATTTAAGCAGTACCATTTAATGTCACTGGATCATTTCAGGGTTAGCTGTTGATTGTGGATGTATTAAAGATTTTTCAGCTAAGGCATTCTAATGCTGTTGCACAGCCAGTATACCAACGATGAAACTTGTTACTACCTTCAGATTTTTGCACTGTTAATGCTTATAGATTACATACTTCACTTTCATGAGATAAGTTAATTTTTTTGTACATTGTCACCAAAATGCCAAGGCGCTGATGTCATTTTATTTTGGTTAAACTGCACAGACAATTATGAAGACAAGAGGAAAGGTCAAGAGTGGGCACCTCCTCCTCCGGTTGTTCTCTTGATTATCAAGAGGAAAGATCAAGTTTTTATGTTTGATCGATTATCAAGATTGGGATAGCAATTTTTAAGGTACCCCCGAGTTCGAAATGATATTTACCTTGGAGGTACATGGTTTGCAATTTTTTTATATTGTCATTAGTTAATAATGCTAGTTACCTTCAGACTTTTGTATTTGGTTTAATGCTTATGCACAGCTAGTATACCAATGCTGAAACTTGTTACCTTTACATTTTGTATTGTTAATTCTTATAGAAACCTTCCAGTGCTAGAGTTTATTGAAATATGTTCAGTAAAACCATTGTACTGTACCCTGTAATAAACTAACTACTCTACTGTTACACTAGCCACTGGATTAGTGTATATTTGTAGTATTCGAATGGTGTTGCATTAGCGTATGGACATAAATAAAGTGTGGCAAGCTTTCCCAGATATGTGCTCAAGAAAACTACTACATGTTTTTCTAAATACTAGACATTTGGGTACTTTAAATTGAACCGCGAAAATGTCTTATATTAAGGAACAGAGGGTGTAGAGTTCACTCAAATTATCCCGATAAAGCTAGTCACACCTTTGTTAAAATTAATGTTCATTATGTTATCGGAGGAGGTCTGTATGTTTGTCTCTAATGCATGTCTACTACATACCCGACATCATGATGTAATGTTAAGTCATTTCCTTTTGTATAGTGTAACTAAATTGTCAAGGCGGTGATGGCATTTTATTTTAGTAGAACTACACAAAATTTGCTTAAAAGAAGAGGAAAGGTCAGGAATGGCTCAATTTTTCAAAAAAAAACTATGTATGCCTTCCTGACATCAGCCGCTGTGGCTTTATTTGTTCCTTCAAACAGGTGGTTAAAAACAGTCCTGCTACCTTTTCCCATTAAGAAATTGGAATGCTTATATTTGTGAGTCTATGCTTCAACTAGTGCCACTTTTATAGTAATCACACTTTCAATATCTATGCAAACAGGGATGCTCGATTTTAGTGGAGCTGCACAAAAAGTCCAACTGGTTCAACATTAGGAGCATGTTTTTTTCCAAACCTTTATATCCGATTGGTGGCACTATGAGCTGTTCATTACGAAGGTACATGGTTTGCTACTATCTTGCTACTATTTTTGTACTGTCATTACATAGTAATACTAGTGGTTTGCATGTGAATTTATTGGCACGGTGGACCTACATTGGAGGTGCAGGACATGATTCAATGATTGGATGCTCAATTTCGGTTGTATCGATTTCACCTCTTCCATCACTGCGAACATGGTGTGGTATATGTTTACTAGCTGCTTGATATTTGTGCAGACAGAGATCTTTGCCCGTTGCTATTTGGCAAACAAACAAAGTGTCCGCAATTTTGGTTGAACTGCACAAGAGAATAGTATAGTCACTGCATGCAGTGCCATTTGAAAATAGACACAAAGATTGGATAGTCACTTCATGGGCTGCAGAAAAGTAGTACTGTACTATTTACTGGCCAACACTTGGTGCTTCATTGCTTTGGTCTGATTATACAATGGGCATCATTTTCCCTAAGTTAAAGTTTGTATTCCGAAAATAGTCTCGCGGTGTGATCGAGAGAAGACCAAATCATATTGCAGTGGATGTTCCTCCTTCATGTGTGGTTCATTCTCATGGTTCCAGCTGTTGGTGAAACCACTTACGTTTGCAAGAGGAATTGTAGACTTCACAAACAAATTTGCCTTTCAGTCTGTACTGAATGTTGGCCAAGATAAGCATCCATGTTAGTAGGAAGAACAGATGTTTTTTCTAGATCTTTGCTTTTGGAGCTACATATTTGTATATGATCTGTGAATCATTGAGATGCATTATCATGTTGATCTTATTTATGGGAATCGTACTAGTTAGTTTTAGTTGCGACACAAGATCCGAAGTGGCTGATCTTTGCTTTTGGAGCTACATATTTGTATATGATCTGTGAATCATTGAGATGCATTAACAACTACTTATTTTTGTTCACTCAGTGTTTACAAGTTACTGATCGATCACTAGCTAGCCTACAAATGCGCACCTGGCAGTTTTATTTGCGACGCAAGATGCGAAGTGGCAGTTTTTTGAATAAAAATGCCTACCTCTGAAGAAACTGACAAGCTACACTATCGATCCTACACGGATAAAAATGCCTACCTCTGAAGAAACTGACAAGCTACACTATCGATCCTACACGGATAAATAGCGTATCACGCATATACTACCTCCTTTTCGGTTTGCAGGGCTCAATTCAAGAAACGACCTACTCGATCCTACATGAATAAATAGTGGATCACGCACGTACTAGTACCTCCTTTCTGGTTTGCAGGGCTTAATTCAAACCTCTCACCAACCAAGGTACTCCCTCCGTCCGGGTTTATTAGTCCCGTGAGCAAAGCAGCAAGACCAAGGCATGACAATAATTAACGGCATGCAGAAGTTTAAGCCTAATTAATTCCAGCAATTTAAGTGGCTGCATGTGTGCCCTTGGCTGCGACTCGTTGCATGCTGCTTCGCATACTGCCTGCGAGCGATTCTGAGTGCCTGCATGCAGCCGACCGTAATTAAGGCAGCTAACTGATGCGAAAAAGATACGCTTTAATTGTTGCGGGCTTTTTAAATCCGTGAAATCATTATTGACAAGGAGGGAGATGATTCGAGTGCACTCGTTTGACCGCCATGCGGTCATAATTTCAGTTTCCCTAGTTTTCCATGGCAAGCTGGCGCGCTTAGCCATTATGCATTGAATTCCGATGACCGTCGCGCTACCTTCCCCCTATAAGTATTGTTTCCCCGCATTCTCTAGTGCCACCGTGACCCAACTTGCCATATCCTCATAAGCCCCCACCAGCCTGACGTCGCTTGCCACGTCCGCCATGCCCCCGCCCGTCCGTGGTAGGCGATGCCGGAGGCGGTCACCGCCGGAACTAGTGTTCGGTTTTTCACCGGAAGGCAGACGGAGGGAGGAGGCATTCTATCTGTCTTTAGATGGCAATGCGCAGATCGAGGAGTTGTTGGAGCGCGACTGCATGGCGGAGGAGCCGGAGTTGTTGGAGCGTGACCGCCTGGTGGAGGAGCAGCATAACGTCGATTTGCACCGCCAGCGGAACATGGAGCAGCAGCGCACCAACGCTCTGAGTCCCGAGCAAAACGCCCGCAACTGGGTCGACTACATGGAGGCCGGCGCCCGGCAAGTAGCCCTGGAGGCTGTCGGGCACGCACGCGTTTGTGACGCCGATTTTTACTACCAGCTCGTCAAGTGGGTTTCCCGCTTGGAAGCCAAAGCTTCGGTGGACCACGCCGACATGGAAAGGGCCAACGCGCGCGAGCAACGCACCCTATCGCACCTCTGGCAAGTCCGAGGCGAGGTGCAGGACGCCAGTGCCGGCGTTTAGCGTGTACCGCCGGCATCGTCTAGTTAGCTAAGAGTAAGTTAGTACTTGTCTAGTGGGAGTAGATAGTTAACTTGGCTATGATGGTTGTCAACGTGGAAGTCTAGTACTCTATATGTGGATCAGACCTGTTACTTTGCTTTGAATGTTGAACTTTCCGTTTGAATGTATGGAATGGGCTGTTATTTTTTTAAATGGGTTGTATTTGTCCTCCATGGGTTTAGAGGCTGACTTGTGGGCCTACCAAGTTGACGCGTACACAATCAGGAGATGATTGTACGTGGAGAGGATGACAGCAGGGACCCGCCAAGGTCATGGCAGTACGCAAGCAAGTGCCTCCTTATTTCCAGCCAATAAAAAAATGGCTCCTCCTAGTGGATTTCTGACATCTGGGTCCCATGCCATTGTCAACGTAGTCAATAAACGAGAGAATTGCACAACGAGCGGCTGACACCAGGGACCCAGCAGCTCGCCTAGTTATTTTTGTTTTGGGTTAATTTGATAAATGCCTCCGAGAAATGCCACTGCAATTTCCAAACTTTGAAAAATGCCATTTCATGCCATTTCTAGTGGCATTTTTTGAAGTCTGGAGTGGCGTTTTTCAAAGTTTGCAAACTGCAGTGGCGTTTTTCAAAGTTTGCAAAAGTTGCAGTGGTATTTTTCAAAGTTTGGAAATTGCAGTGGCATTTTTATGAATCGCCATAATTGGAGTGGCATTTATCTAATATGTTTTTGAGACAGAAGCAGGGTGTCAACTGGGTTGTGCGGGACACTCTGGCCTGTCTAGACAGCCTTTTCTTTTATGTTTACCACAGACCAGCCCAGTAGTTTTTTTTTTTGAAAATGGCTAGCCCAGTTTTTTTGTGATTTGTCAAGTAAGTCACTTTATCAGGCCTGTTGGGCTAGACGAGGAGAGCTTCATTCGACTGGCCGAGAAAATGGCCTATCAGTAATGAGAAATGGGTTGTACATTTTTAAAACACATCAAACCGACAATTAGTTTCAAATATCTTTTTTTCATTTCGAGATTTTAAATTGCATTGATTTTTATGCGTGGACAATTTATTGGATTTTATATTGATATACATTTATTTTTAAAATCAGTCTGAATGTGACTCAAAATTTCGGGATTAAAAACAGTTCAGACCGCACCGACATATGCAAATTTTCGTATAATTTTTTAACCATGGCCACAATATGGGCTGTAATGCTAACAAAAAGAATATGGGCTCCAAAAAACCCATAAGAATTAGCAAATGGGCTGTAAACTATTTAAAATAATGGCAGATGGCATGTATGTTGTTTTCCACAGATTTGAGGCTTTCCACAGATGGCATGTATACTGTTGGATGTCCATCCAATGGCCGTCGTGCTTCTTCAATCTCTGCTCTTCCTGCTCCAGCCGCTCAAACAAGCGCCAGCGGGACTGCCTGCTCCCTCCTACCCACGGCCGGCTGTGCTGCCGCGCAGGCCTCACTGCCCCACTGTACTCCCATCGCTGGCCTAGCTATCCCTCTACTCACCCCCAGTCCCACACATGCTGTTATTCTCCGGCAACGGCAGACGAACCAGTAAACCCTCGTACTCCTCTGCGTGGGAAATAACTGCCGAGTATTCCCTGGCTCCGTGTCGTTCCCTTCCTAGGCCTCGCCATCGTCCACTGCCATGGTGCTCTCGGCGCGGCCTGGTCAACGTGGTCAATGAACGACATCCATCGGAAGTGGACTGTACGTGGAGAGGTTGACAGCTGGGTCCACGGCCGCACGCAAGAAAATGCCTCCTTATTACGCGCAAAATAATGATTCCTCCACCTGACATCTGGGACCCACCGAAAGGGCCTCTATATTTCGCAAAAAAAATGTTACTGCCGCTGACAGCTCGGACCCACCAGCTATAACTTCGCACGCAAGGAAGTGCCTCCTTATTACGCCCAAAAAAAAGAATACCCCCTGCTAGCTGGGACCCAGTATAGTGGGCCTACTAAGTTGACAAGGACGAAGGGCTTTGTCAACTTAGTCAATATGCACGATTCTAGCTCGACTGACCGTACGATGTACATCCAACGGCCGTAGTGCTTCTTCAACATCTGGTCTTCTTGCTCCAGTCGCCCAAAGCAGCGCCGGTCGTGCCGCCTGCTCCCGCCTCTCGTGGCTAGCTGTGCTGCCGCGGAGGCCTCACCGCCCCCATACTACTCCCACCGCTGGCCAGGCCATCCCTCCACTCCACTCACCCACACCCCCTGTTATTCTGCGGCGACGGCAGCGCAGCCGAACCAGTGAACCCTCGTACTCCTCTCCGCGTGGGCATCCACTGTCGCGTCTTCCCCAGCTCCGTGTCGTCCCCTTCCTAGGCCTCACCGTCGTCCACCGCCGTGGTGCTCTCGGCGCGGCGTGGTCAATGTGGTCAACGACCAAATTCCATCAGAAGAATACTGTACGTGGAGAGGCTGATAGCTGGGTCCACGGTAGCCGCAAGGAAGTGCCTCCTTATTACGCGGAAAATAATTATTCCTCCACCTAACAGCAGGGACCCATCGGACGGGCCACCAGTATTTTACGGAAAAAACGTTTGCCCCTGACTGCTGGGACCCACCCGACGGGTCACCGTATTTCACGAAAAAAATGTTCCCCCTGCTGTCAGCTCGGACCCACCGGAAGTGCCTCCTTATTACGCACAAAAAAATGAATACCTTGGTGGGAGGCTGACTTGTGGGCCTATTAAGTTGACGGGGACAGAGGTCTTTGTCAACTTAGTCAATATAAATGATTCTAGCTCCAGTGACCGTACGATGTCCATCCAACGGCCGTAGTGCTTCTTCAACCTCTGGTCTTCTTGCTCCAGCCGTCCAAAGCAGCGCCGGTCATGCCGCATGCTCCTGCCTCCCGTGGCCGGATGTGCTGCCGCAGAGGCCTCACCGCCCCCTACTATTCCCACCGCTGGCCAGGCCCTACAGCGACAGCAGTCTCACACCGCAGCCGAACCAGTGAACCCTCGTACTCCTCTCGGCGCGGGCTTCCACTTCCGCGTCTTCCCCGGCTCCCCGTCGTCCCCTTCCTAGGCCTCGCTGTCGTCCACCGCCCTGGTGCTCTTGGCGCGGCATGGTCAACGTGGTTAAGGAACGATTTCCATCGGACGTGGACTATATGTGGAGAGGCTGACAGCTGGGTCCACGGCCGCAACAAGGAAGTGCCTCCTTATTACGCGGAAACTAATTATTCCTCCACCTGACAGCAGGGACCCACCGGATGGGCCACCGTATTTTGCGAAAAAAATGTTTCCCCCCTGACTGCTGGGACCCACCAGCTACACCTTGGCACGCAAGGATGTGCGTCCGGGCAAAAAAAACGATTCGCCCCTCTGACTGCTGGGACCCACTAGCTACATTTTCACACGCAAGGAAGTTCCTGGCAGTCGGGACCCACTTGGTCGAAGCGTACGTAGCGTTGTCATTCCGGTCGCGAACGTGTACGTACATACTGGTCATTGTAGAGGCGCGCACGTGTCGTAGTAGAGGCGCGCACGTAGCATGTACACGTACGTACAGCGGCCAGGGTGCAAGAAAGAAAATACGGCCACGTCTGTGTACATACGGCCGGGGTCTTGAACGCCTAGTCGTGCATACGTACGGCGAGAGCTCGTGTTCATGGGGAGGCAACGGAATGCGTCGTGTTCATGGGGAGGCAACGGAATGCGTCGTGTTCATGGGGAGGCAACGGAATGCGCCGTGTTCATCGGGAGGCAACGGAATGCGTCGTGTTCATGGGGATGCAACGGAATGCATCGTGTTCATCAGGAGGCAACGGAACGTGTGGGAGCCAACCGGCTTGGACGGAACAGGCGATGGAAACGAGGCCTGGAGTACCGCACAACGGAGGAAATGGACCTCCTATGGTCGAAACGGGGGTCCTGTAGATCGGGAGGGGTGTGGCGTACCGCAAAACGGAGGAAACGGACCTCCTATGGCCGAAACGAGGGTCCTATTGATCGGGAGGGGTGTGGCGTACCGCAAAACGGACGAAACAGACTTCCTACGGTCCAAACGGGGGTCCTGTTGATCAGGAGGGGTGTGGCATACCGCAAAACGGACGAAACGGACCTCCTACGGTCGAAACGGGGGTCCTGTTCATCGGGAGGGGTGTGGCGTACCGCAAAACAGGACTCCACGGGATATTGTTCATCTCCACCGTCGACCTCCTCCAGCCTCCATGGGCTACCGTCGACCTCCTCTAGCCTCCACAGGCTCCTGTTCATCTAGCCTCCACCACGCGCTACTCCACC